>NC_083561.1:26055840-26355876 GCF_019925205.1 Metopolophium dirhodum | reverse complement strand
TGTTTTGTTGGAAGTTCTCTACGATAATTCAGTTTTTAAGTAAGTTATAGCGAGTATAATAAATGTAAATTATAAATGCTTATAACACACTTAAAAACTGAATTATCGTAAAAAAACTTCCAACAAAACACAGTTTCAGTATAGGTACCTTCAACTTATTACTTAAGTTATATTTTACTTAAATACAATAAAAACATACAACAATTAATACTTTGGTATTATAAAATATATAATACAAATAAATGACAATATTTTACATATTATATAAACGTAGCCAACTATCTAATAGGCAATACTCGCAATAGTATATGTAATATGTATAATACAATGATGATATTGTGTTACCCGATATTATAAAAAGTATTGTGCAGTGCAACGAACCGATTAGGCTGACAAATAGCATGTGAAAATGAAAACTTGATTTCGAGTGTATGGTATCATACATCAGTATTAAAGCGGTCAGCGATTACTCAAGTTCATATTATACTTGTGTGTATGGTGGTTATCATGAGGTTTCATAAAAGTCCAGCTTCCGATACTAGCTTTCCGTATGTAAAATGTATGACAAAATGTTGAATATTCAATGTTGGTAGAATTAGATTGGACAAAAACATATTTTTCATACCCGAAGGTAATATACTAAAAGGTAAGCGCACACAATTGACTGAACGTAAAATTTAAGGAACGAAATTGGTACATAGCCGATCCTAAAATACAAATTTTGTTTCAGGAAACTGATCCATGCGACCATGCATATAGGCATATAGATATATAGATACACAAATGACAAATTAATTAGATGGGTATGAAACATAATATTAAAAATTAATATATTAATTCGTGGTACTGTGATATGTATATCATATGTTATATCATGGTTATATTATACTTATAGGTTATATCAGCGGTTTCCAAACTTTTTTAGTTCACGCCACCCTAAAAATAAAAATAATAATTGGGCCTCCCATCAATAAATACATAACAAATTTAAAGTATTTAAATATACAAATATTTTTTATTAGTTTGGTAGACGCGATAATATTGGGTTATCACTAACGCGATGACGCTGGCTAGATGCATAGCGACTTACTTGAATAATCCCTGAATCATCTCTATAAAGGTAACCCTAATAAAGGTAGAACACTTATGAGGAATCTTAGATTTAAATAGAACATTTTTTGTGAATTCCCAACTCAAAATAATTTGCAAATTTTCGTAAAATTTACGGGTGTTGACAATATTTAAACTTTAAATGCTTATAAAAAAAAATTGTGACTGGATTTTCAATATTTTTCATCTGTTTTTGAAACATTATATAATTATGAGCCTTCTATGCTAACATAAAGATTAAGTCAATATTTCATGTATCAATAGTAATTTGTTTTAGAGTTACTCCAAAAACCAAAATCAATTTGGCGTATAAATTCATGTTTTTCCTTGGTTTTCACGGCACCTTTGAAAATTACTGGAAAACTTTTGACCCCTCAAAGTTCTAACTAGATTCACTTTCATATCAGAAAAGATACTGTCGAAGAAAATCCAAGCACTTTTACTGTCCCAAAAGGTGATGACAGACACAAAAGAAAATAAAAAAACACACATTATTGTAAAATCAAATAAATTCATCGCTCCGTTCAGAATCTAAAATGTATAAACAAAAACATAATTTAACAACTTTTAAAATAAGGAAACATGTTTTATTAAAGTTCCATACGTCGTTTAGCAAAATGTGTAAAATACGATGGAGATAGGACTTTTGCGAATAGGAAATTAGGCTGACGAAATATTTGAAACGTTCTTTGCTCTCCTGAAAAGTTGCCATTTTTGAGTTAAGTGATTTGCGAATTAGGTTGACGATATGATAAGTCGGTATTATCAAAGAAGAAACCAATAACCATAGTTGAAACTTGAAGCTGTCTCATCAATATAATATAATATTATTGTCAATTTTAATATTATTTAATATTTACTATTTTCAAATAGCATACCAGTATACCAATATTGAACATAATATTATTATTATTTAAATATGTATTATCAAAAATTGGTAGGTATTAATGTATAAGATCTTGGGGAAGCGGAAATTCTCGCAGGAGAGGCAGCTGCCTCTCCTGCCTCCCCCGTGCGCACGCTTATGACAGTGACCCACTGGCCACTTGTAACCTACTGTACAACAGGGCGTCATCCACTTAGCCACCTTTTTACATTTGACCCCCCTAAAGTATCAACTAGATTCACTTTCCTATCGGAAAAGATACTGACATACTGTTGAAGAAAATCTAAAAAATATATAATAAAAACAATTATGGCTTTGCAATAATTGCTAACAGTAAACTGGTCTTAAGACCATTAAAAATGAACATATAATTATTTATTAACAACAGTAAACTTATTATAATATATACAAAATATTACTAGGTATATACTAATGACCAAAAAGTGAAATATATATATGTAATTTGTATGTATTTCTTAAACTGTATTACTATAATGGTTTATGATTGAAGACTAACTTAATTCTAATATGACTGATTAACAAATAACAATAAAAATGAAAAATACCCAAGGTTACATTAGATCGTGATCTTTTCATTATTACCAAAATATGTTTATTGTTTATCAATATTTGAACCAATCAAAGCGTAGGACGCGAAAATAGGTACACATTATACGCGTAGTCAGACGCTAAAACAAACACTGAAAGTTGAAACACTTCCTTTTCGTAAATAGTTTACAATTGATTGCATTGTGAAAACACAACAATAATTTGAAGCCAGTAAAAGTTATAATAAATTAACCTTTATAATTTATCTAATTTTTACTTTTTAATAATTTTTTAGGTACTTACTCGGTTACTCCAAAGCTGAATATTTGTCTGATATTTTTTTATATTGCTACATAAAAATTAGAATTCAATCCAGCAGCTGTAGTTAATAAATCACAAGTGTTACAACTTATAAGTATATATGTCGTGTTACAGAGGTCCACTATGTACCAACTCGTTAGTCGTTATGACGTTCCTCATTAGAACTATTTAAATACATTCTGGCTAGGGGTGGACTGGCAGGGTGGGTAAGTGGCCCTATCCACCCAGGCCCTCTAGAAATGTTATGTCTGGACTTCGAGTTATATATTTATTATTTTTAATAATTTTTCAACTCCACACCGTAATCATTACCGTGAAAACGAAGAATACAATATTACAACACTATTTACAAAAATAAAACAACTGGAACAGTCCGACTGCAGCCGCGAAGGCTATAAAAGGTTTTTTTGGAATTTATTATATAATGATACACGTCAATAGATGCTATTGGTAGAAGTTATAGAACACTTAGTAATTTATTAATTTTTTTAAACAATAATAGAAATTAGTATTAAAAATAGTATTTAAATTAAAAACAATTTAAAATTTGATATTTTGAGGGGATTGATGAATGTATTGATTTTACAATAATGTGTGTTTTTCATTTTTATTCTTGTCTGTGTACACGATTAGTAGTCAAAATAATGCTTCGATTTTCAACTTCAGGATCTTGTTTGATGGGAAAGTTGGTACTTTTGGGAGGTCAAAATTTAAAATTCCCAAGTTTTCAAAAGCGCAAAATAAAAATTGAGAAAAAACTAGAATTTTTGCGCAAAATCGGTTTTTGGCTTTTGGTGTAACTCTAACTCTAAAACAAATTATCGTAAATACATCACATTTTCACTGAATGTTTATATTAGCCTTTTTTATACACGATAAAATGTTCAAAATATTTTGATTTGTTTTGAGCTGTTTACGGATATACTCAGTTTTAGGTTTAAAATGTACAAAGCTCCTACTATATTGTTATAATGACATTTGAAAAATATTAATAATCCTTATTCACAGTTTTTTTTTATAAGCATTTAAAGTTCAAATATTGACAAAATACGGAAAAACCACGAAAATTAGCAAATTATTTTAAGTTAGAAATTCATAAAAATGTTTCTTTTTATTCTAAGATTTTAAAATGTAATACATAATTCTTCATAAGTATGTCTACCTTTATCAAAAAAAAAAATGTCTACAAGAAAGTCAAATTAAATTTTTATGAGCGTTTGAAGTTCATATTTTTACAACATTGGATATTCAATAACCTGCAGTAGATACACGAAAATTTCACTGAATGTTTATATTCTCATTTTATATACACCATACAATTTTAAAAATATTTTGACTGTTTTTGAGCTGTTTACGGACATTGTCAGTTTTCAATTTTTTTAGTTTTTTTTCTATAAATATTAATAAAATTTTATTTATTGGGTAAAAAAGCGTGAACATTTAATGCAAGGCTCCTGATATACTGTTACAATAGCAGTTGAAAAATATTAAAAATACATAAGCACTTTTTTTTTTTTATAATCATTTAAAGTTCGAATTTTGACAAAATTTAATAATTATTTTTTAGTTAAAAATGTATAAAATGTTCAACTTTTATAGCTAAGGATTGAAAATACAAGGTTTCACGTAAATAGGTAAATATATACTTTATTCACAATAATATCATCGAATATACTTAGTAATATCATAGGCTGGCTGTACGTTTTCGCTCAGAATCGTTTTTCTTATGCAATGATATTATATCATTGAATTCAAATTTAACACCATCCATTATAGCCACTGTACAGACGAGCGACACCTTTTCATATTTTATTTATATAATAAAGTTTAAACATTGTACTATTGAGGTAATTTGTTTTATTTTATCATGTTAAATTTAGTTGAGTATAAACTTATAGAATTTTTTTCATTTTGTTATAAGTTTTTTAAAAATTTATTTTATTTAAAATAAAAATTGTAACATGAGTCTCTTGTCCTCAGTCCGCTCCTGAATTTCTGGCTAGTAGTACCTAATATGTTTGAAATTCAATTTTTACACATCTAAATCATCAAAAAATGTTCTGCTTTGGAAATAGGAATGTTAAATTTGTGAAATAGTGATAATGTTAACTGTTATAAATAACTACCCTGTAGTCTGTACTCTTATACTCAGCTATTAGTTATTACATTTTACACCTGTGCACCGTGCGTCCGCAATTTCACATGCATATTTTATATATACGTTCGTCTAATGTCTATCTCCATCAAACTCATAACTCATATCTAAATATCTTTAAGTGCATCACATTACACAGTCCGTGGCTCAACTTGTGTCACCAGGAAAACATTATGATATTATGTGCCAATGTGCCATACACGAAAAAATATGACGCACTATACCGCGGTTTTTGATGTTCCTCTTCTAAATACGAAAAAAAATCACTTTGATCCAACAAAACTAGGTATATTATTGTTATTATTATTATCATCATCGGTATGTGTGCGTGATCGAGCGATGTATTTATTTGTTTACTTTACAATTCACACTATATAAACACAATATACTTACCTACCTACTTTGTGTACCTACTACCTATATGTATATACCTATGATGGTGATGTCAACGTCGTGCGACAGTTTTATGAGAGAAATCGCAATATCGCATTGACTACAAATTACAATGCTCAATAGTTAATTCTTTAATATATAATATTGTAAATTGTAATATCAATGGCACCATAGTCCAGTGTTTGGAAGGAACGAGTTCCAAAAGGAACGGATTCCTGGAACGAATTTCTTTTTAAAGAACGGCACGATGAACGAATTCCTTTTTATAAAAAAAAAAAAACGAGGAAATGAACTAGTTCTTTTTTTCAAGGAAAAATAACAAAATTGTTCGTTCCTTTCTAGTTTCAATAATTTACACAAATAATTATGTAAATAATTGAAATTAAGATTTTTTTTTTAATGTGTATTATGTATATTGCTAATTAGTGATCGTTATCGAGTATCGACGTTAAGATAATCGGCATACGTTGGCCAACAATTTAATTTTAAAGAAAATCTCAAAATAGAATTATAAAATATGTACCTACCTATACTTGTAAGTTGTAGTTATATATTATAATTTAAAATTAAAGAAGTATGCATATGAAAAAAAAAACATAAGTGATTAAATAAGAATTTTTATTTTATTTGGAACTAAAAAAGAACTCGTTCATTTTCCAAAGGAACGAAAAAGGAACGAATTCTTTTTTTTTAAGGAACAAGGAACGGAACGAATTTCTTTTTATAAGGAACTTGTCAAACACTGCACCATACAATATAATAGGTAGGTATAGGTATTATAGGTACCCATTGGCGTAAATAGGGGGGGGGGGCTTGGGGGACTTGGTCCCCCCAAATTTCGGTCAAGTCCCCCCAGTTCAAAATCTAGTAATTAGTACTAATTTTTATATTCTGTGGTACTAAGCCATATGGCCTATGGTAAAGGGGGCTCGAGTCCCCCCAAAAAATTTAGTCAATTTGCGCCTATGTAGGTACCTACTGGCTAATACATATTATAATTTGATTTGAACAAGGTACCTACTCTGTTATTTATTTATTTTTATTTTCATATTCAAACAGCTACAAATTATATTCCGTTTTATGGAATATTTATGCAAATATACTGATCATTTTTAACTATATGATTTAAAATAAATTTTCAGGCTTTCTCAATTAGTAGCATAGTCCTCAACTTAAAGTAAACTTGATTAAACAATAAACCGTAACGCAAATGACAATACAGAAAATACTATGATACAGTTGGTAAGTACCTATACTGTAACTACTATAATATACTGTACCTACCTATAATGTAAATTAAGTACCTACTATTGAGTCTATTATATTTAAATCGTACATTAAAGTATTTTTCTGTAATCAAAAATTGCCATTAGCAGTTTAATTGTTTTAATATCAATATAATCTGGGAAAAGAGTCTCATTTTAACTTAGCTTAAAGTACGCATGATATCTATTATCTCCACACGAGCTGCAAAGATAAAAAAAATAATACGTAGACCCGAAGAGAATCAACTCTATATAGATACACAACAGGGCCGTATTTACACTTTTTGCGCCCTGGGTCAACAATATTTATACGCCCCTCCCCCCCCCAAAAAAAAAATTTATCCCTTTTAGATTCTGAGTAGAACGATGAATGTATTGATTTTACAATGATGTGTGTTTTTCATTTTTTATTTTTGTGTATGTACACGATAAGTAGTCGAAATAGTGCTTCGATTTTCAACTTCAGTAGGTATACCTATCTTGTTTGTTGGGAAAGTAAATATTGTTAGTGCATTGGGGAGGTCAACATTTAAAATTCCTTAAAGTTTTCAAAAGCACAGGGAAAAACAACATACAAAATAAGGAAAATAATGAAAAAAGGATATTTTTAATTAATAAAAATTAATTTCGGTTTTCCACGAAATCTATTTTGGTTTTGGTGTAACTCAAAAACAAATGAACGTATACATGAAATTTTCACTGGTCGTTTATATTTGCATTTTCTATACATGATAAAATGTTCAAAATATTTTGATTTGTTTTGTACTGTTTATAGGAACATTTTCTGTTTCCAATTTCATTAGTTTTTTTTTTATAAATATCAATAAAATTTTATTTGTTGGGTAAAAAAGCGTGAAAATTTAATGCAAGACTTCTGATATATTGTTACAATAGCAGTTAAAAAATATTAAAAATACATAGGCACATTTTTTTTTTATAAGCATTTAAAGTTCAAATTTTGACAACATTTTTCAAATAATTTTATAATTATTTTGTAGTTAAACATTTATAAAATGTTCAACTGTTATAGCTAAGGATTGAAAATTTAAAACAAGGCTCTTGTAAATAGGTTATATATAAATTACTTTATTCACAATAATATCATCAAATATACTTAGTAATATCGTAGGCTTAATGACCGTTTTAGCTCAGAATCGTTTTTCTTATACAATGATATTATATCGTTGAATTCAAATTTTATCACCATCCATTACAGTGACCTACTTGTAACCTACTGTACAGCAGAACGACATCCACTTACCCACTTTTTTAATTGTTTAGTAAGTTGTAGTTCTTTATTTATGAAAATTTTGTTAAGAACACAGATCACGATGATACATTATTTTAATTATTGTCAAAATGTATGACAAATGTAATCCATAAAAAAATTACAAAAATTAACACTTATCATTGATTGATAACGGGTAAATGACGCCAAATGGCCGTATCATAGTCATGCAATGCAAAAGTTCAAGTATAGAGGTACTCGAACAAATTCTTACCAAAAAAAAAAAAAAAATGTTATTTATATAATAAACACCGGCGTCTGCCCCCCCCTTAAATACGGCCCGTGTAACACGTTGTAGAATACCTAAGAGTGGTTTTACAAAGGCAGTAGATAATATATATGCGGTAACTTTTTGCACGTTTTTCAGTCAGCTCTTTGTGGCATAAAAATGCTCAAATTTAGTATGTAAGATTGTATAAAAACTTCTAAATTATATACTTGGACTGCAAATATTCCTATCATTTTTGAATAAATAATGGACAATATTATTAATTATCAAGTATAGCCGCCTGTCCGCCTATATAACACTCATTATGTTTACTGTTTGCCGTTTGGTGTTTACTGTTTAGTGTTTACTATATTATGTCAATAAAGCAATACGCCGATACAGCAATACCTACATGGCTACATAGCTACATTTATGCGACACCGCCAACATGATGCAATCACGCAGGGCATCATTGCATCATCAGGAGTATCTATCAGGTACCAGCTGGGGTGGCCAAACTTGTTTTGATAAATATCTTTTAATAATACATTTTTCTTCGAGATTGGCTCGAGCCATAAAAATACATACTTCTATTGTCAGCGGCGGTCATTAGCAATTAGAATTTATTAGGAGGATTACAAAATATAAACCTAAGTCTAACAAATGAAGATCGATTTTTAAATCGTCTGTGATCTAACGTTTGGTCACCCTTGCTATATATCTAGTATACCTAAAAAGTACCAATTATAATTTCAACAATTGTAAGTTATAACTGCCTTCATTGTTCCATTATATGTATTATTAATTCTTCTATAGGTTTGTTAGAAATTCCGAGTCCACTTGAACCCTCACCATCGCCCTTAAATACAACACTGGTTTTTAGCGTGATCTTATACAAAATTGTCTTGGATTTAATATAGAACACCTAACTACATTCACTTATGAGTTTAGAGTACCTATACATAATAGTAATAACAAATAGACACTACCTAGTACCTACTACAATAGTACCTAAACGTCCTAAACACTACTACACGTCTACACTAGACACCATACTAGTATACTGTTATAGTCTATAATCTATATTATAGACGTATGGTATATAAAGCATGTAAAACGTATATTAATATAAAGACCTAACGGTTAATGCATTATACAAACAATTTATTTTATCAAGCATATATGAAAGTTAACCATAAATAAACCATAATCCATAAATCTACTTAAAGTAAAGTTGTCAAAATAATGCATTTATATTATAAAGGCAAAAAATATGAAATATTCAACGAGAAAAGCATATAATTTACACATATACTTAATATTTATATTATATTGTATTCCGTCGTATTTTGGCGGATAGCCACCGTCAGATTATCTGAATGACTGAATTCATTTGGCAGTTGGCACAACAAAATATCAGTATATTCTCAAAGGCAGGGTCGATATATTTTTGAAACATTGTATAGTTTCATTTAAAAGAAAAATAATGAATTGTACATGAGTATTGAGTATATTTCATAAACTATAAAGCAAGACTTATCACTTATGATCATAATTTGAGTTATGATAAAATGAATAAATATGATGTACTTATTATATTTATTATAGATAATGAAAATATCAATAAATATATCAACATTAAATACAATTCATAATGCCTATTAACTACCTAATTAGTTATCCAACAGTTATACTAAAAGTGATCCTAAGCCTACTCTTATAAAATAAATATTAATATGTGAAGTACCTATTATATTATTATACATAAATATATTTTACTATTTTGATGAATGATAATTTTAAATAATACATTTTTTAAATGTTGATTGATAAAATAAATGAATTCTGGTCTTACTATATAAATATTTATAAGAAATAAATTATCACAAATCACAGCTTAACTCTATACGCATAGGCGTGCGCAGACTTTTGGTTCCGGGGTGCACACTAAAAATTAGGGCCGGCAATAATTTTGAAAACAATTATAGATACAGACAAATGTTTTAAAGATATCAAATGCACTAAAATTATTTATTTTATTTTATTATTCATTCTAATAAATATTACATAACAATATATAGATATACAATCTTATAATGATAATCGACGTTTAAAAGGAACAACATTTTTGAATTCGTCAATAATTTCATTAATTTAATTTACACTTAATTAATAATTAGGGCCCTTGTCGTTTCTGGTGAAGGGTCCGGGGGTGCCCAGGCATCCCCGGCACCGCCTGTGCACACGCCTATGTCTATACGTCATATTATATTATAATTTATAGACTATAATATAGGAAATATAGTTCGTAATTATATATGCTAATATTAATCATAGGATATTCATGGATTGTCCAAATCATTAATATTAGGTAACTACCTATACATTAATTAGTGATCCATGATTGATTATAGGTAAAGCACTAATGCACTAAATATTTATTAAAAAATGTCCTATTTCCACATGACGTATGCACACATACACACATCCACACGGGGAGATTCATAAAACAGGGTGAGCCCCCTTTTTCTTCTTCAATAATGCAATTTTTCAAAATTTAATTTTTAGAAATTTTAATTATACTTAAAGACCATAATATTTTAAAACTATTGAGTTTTTATACTACTTAGGAGTTAAGGAGTGGCCAGTGGAGTAAAACTATACTGTAGTTCGAATTTTGAATTAGGTAAATACCTACATTAACATGAAAAAAAAATTATCCACTAAATATATTATAGTAGAAATGGGGGTTGACGGGTTGTCATTTGAAAAACAAAAGTTTGTTTAACTACTGAACTTGGAAGCACCTATGGGTTTAACACTTTAGTAGTTTACCGTGGTGTAGTCAGGATTTTAAAATTGGGGGGGGGGGCAAGTATTTATTGAAAATAAATACTCAATAATTAACAATTATAATTTATTTTTAAGCCGTCTCAATATTTTGATACGCCACTGGTAGTTTAGTACTTTACACATATATCCCAACACCATGTCGTCCACACTGTAGATACAGTATAATAGGTACGCAATATATTTAGACATGTGTAGATATATAAGCTATAGCTAAAGTTTAGTAAATTATAATAGATATCTACGGGCATAGGAGTCATACCCCCGGACGCATATTGTATTATATTTTATTATAAATTATAACGACCGTATATAACCTATTATAGTACCTAATTTGATTTAATAATAGGTACCACTGTACCAGCTATAATAGTAATGATATGGAAATTAAAATATATGTAGGTATATAACAGTGATATTATGCGAGCTCAACTTAATTTTAATAAGTATTACTATAATATCAAATGCGTGTGCGATGATTACCTACGCCGCGCCATATAGACATGTTATACGGATATTACAGACGCGATGGGTGTGAATGTGCGATTATAATATACGAATATATAATATTATTAAGATGTAGGTACGCGTAAAAACGGCGGGAAAAAAATGTAATTACTACTTCGTGCCGCCGTATGGCCGCTGCCGAGTGGCAACAGCGAGGGACATATAATATAATAATATTATTTACACTATATTATTATTATTATTATTATTGTAACGTAGCTTCCGGTTTGGGAATATAATGAGAAGAGAGAAAAAAATTCTAAGTGCCAATAACCCCTTGGCAGCGGCGGCGGCGGGACGCGCGTGGTACAGTACCTATATTCGTGGTGGTGGTGGTAACTGGTAGGAGTGGTAGCTGCCTGCGTAGCTGCTGTGCCGTTGTGGACCAGGAACCACAAAAAGTGGAAGACCAATGACCATAATATTGTTATTACATAATATACGTATTATTATTTAAGACGAACGCGTGTAATATGGTAGCTGTGGCTCTGACGATCGTGTCTATGCAGAAGACACGAACCAGCTATAGACCTGACGTATTAATTGAAGGTCTATGCCCCTGCGATCGGGCTTAGAAGGCATAGGATAAACCTGTGTTTATTCTTTATTATAGATCTATAGGTATGTGGACTGTATAAGCGTAGAATAAAGGAACGACGAGAATAATAATATTATTATTTTAATTTTTATTAACGAACCAGCCGGGAAATTGGCAACACTGTGAGGCCGCGGCGATCGCTCGCTCGCCCGCGGCGCTTGTCGCGGGGGTTTGTCGTCGGCGCCCCACCAAACGGCCCACCCGCCGACCGAACGCCGACTGGAGTGCGGGACACGTCGCGCTCCCCATCCCGTTTCCCCGTCCAGTACGGACACCGATCACAACTACGCACTGCACAGTGTTGGCGCGATCGCATTTCGAAGCCATTTCGCATTTGTACAGCAACTCTAGCGCGGTCCGGTGCTGGTACAGACTGCTTTTGCGTGCCAATCAACAGCCTTGCGCCTCCACCGCCCCGCCGTCCTAGTTGGTGGTCGTTACCGAGGCTTGTGTTTCGGCGTTCGGAAGATTTTCAAACGCTCGTCTCGCTTACCGCTGCTGTGTACCCGCCGTTCATATTATAATATTGTTATTCCGAGTCCGACGTGCCGTCTGTTCTCGTATTTTCCCGGCGGCGCCGAAAAACTCCAAGGTAACGTAACGCATTCCGCGGCTTTCCGGCCCGCCGAAGTTCGCCCGGCGGGACGCGCGAACTATCGATGTAGTTGTAGGTAAGGGACGACACGCCGGAACACCCGCCGTGTACTTGCCTACGCGCGCGCCGCACAAGGCCGCCGTACTTTTGGACCCGGCGGAGCTTTTACTCGACTTTCGTTGTGTTCTCCCGCTGTCCGCGAGTTTGTGTTTTGGGCGCGCGTTTTTGTACACGCACGCAGGCGAAACAGTGTTCCTCCGGCCCTACCGGACGATTGGCTTTTTTCCCTCCCTCTCGCTGCTACCTCCCCGTCCGTGTACGTCACCCCATCAGTGCCCTCCCCCCTGAAAACCTGATAACGCGAGCCTTTGTCCGTAAAGGTCCATTGTCTCGTCCTCGCAGAGTCGTCTTCCGCGCTTTGTGTGTGTCTCCTTAGTCCTTTGCCAAACCGCACGAAAGCATTTTTCTTCCGATAACTTCTCGTTCGACTGCGTGATCTTCCTCTCGACTGTGACTGTGGTTTTGGGTCTGTCGCGCCACCAACGAACCTTCGAATTAATCGTGTCTTACACTCTTGCCAAGAGACATTCAACGAGACGTTTTTAAAATTTTTTTCGCGCAAGTATCCTACAATTCGTACCCATGTATGTATTTTGTTTAGTCTCTCTGGAATCTGGATTTGTCCGGGAAACGTCTATGGTTTATTATAATTTATTACGTTGTATTCTGACCATATATAATTTACCCGTAGCATTTGCCAAACTGAATTAAAAACTATTGTCTATTTATTGTTTATCTTAATTTATTTGGTACCTATGTTATAATGTACTATTGGTGGTGAAACTCACTTCATCATTTTTATCCCACCTAATTCCAAATCAATACAATCCAATATTATTTAGGGTTGCTCTCATACACAATTAAATGTATTGATATGTAATAATTAATTCTTTAAGAGTAAAATATTCTATTTTTTTGTATAACGGCTATATATTATATTATATTATAGGTATAACTAGTATTTTACAGTTATTTTTTCATTTTCATTTTTAATTTACTACCCGTGAAAACATTATTGATTAAAGTTTATTAATTCAAATTTCATAAATACTTTTTTATTACTAAGTTTTAAATTTCAAGCTATAGTGAATACGTTGTTAGTTTAGTTGTATTACTAATTACAGTTTTATTGTTACCTACTTGGAATAATTTACCATATTAAATTTTAGTTTTTATCACTCCGTTTTAAGTAGATATTTTTTACATTACATTTTGCATAAACAACTGGTTTTGTAGGTACTAAAATAAATATTTTATAATTCACAATATTTTTTTACAAGACTGATTATCTTAATGATTGGTTAGTATTTAAATTATTACTACTGAATTATAGATTGGGAATATTGTGTTATCTTTTAATCAAATTTTATATGGTATATGAAACTTTTGTACCTAACTTAACACTAATTAAATTTTAAAATCTAAAAACGTTATTTTTTTTTAATCTAATATAATTTATTTATTATATTAATATAAGTAGGTACTTGTTTTGTATGATTAATTCTAAAATACGCTATTTTGTAAAAATCACTATATTATTATTTTTATAATGTCTATAACTAAGAATAATATAGTAGGCACCTAATATAAAATCAATTAATAAAATACAAATAAATTATAATTTTTGTTTATTCAATATTAATATTTAAAAAAATTGCATTTTATGTAATATCTGCAGAGTAGAATCCTGGAATATCCATTTAACATAAGACACTGATTATTTCATAAACTAAACTTTTTAGAAAATACATTTTTTTTCATAATTTTAAGTTGTTAGAAAACATAGTTATTCTAAAAAAAAATATTTTAATATTTTTTATTGTTATCATTTTTTAAATGATAATTTGCTTTTTTAACTTCTTCCAAAGCAGAATATTTTTTGGAGTACTTCAATCCATAAAAATTGAATTTTTGACGAGTAAGTTTTAAGTATAAGTATTTAAGGTTTTGATGAGTGGAGTAGAACAAGGAATTGAATGGAGTGTTCATTTAAACTTTAAATAGGTACTTAATAAATAACTTATAAACCAAGTACTTGTCCAAAATTTGATTTTTATAGATCGAAATACTCAAAATAATATTCTGCTTCATAATAAGAAATTTAAAATATATTATGTTGTCATTGATAAGAGTAATAACTTAAAAAAATATTCTGGTAAGAAATAGTGAATTGTGTCATTTTTTCCAAAAATGTTGTTTTGTAACGACTTAAAGTTGAATAGTTGAAATATTTTCAAAAACATTTGTGTTTTCTTAAATAATTAGTATCTTGTGTTAAGTGGATCACTCTGTATATTATTTTTGTATCTCCAGTCATAACATAACATTGATATATCTATTTAACCAGATATTTAACTTCTAAAAAAAAAATTACAAACATTTTGAAAACATCGACATATATTTAATTAAGGAATAGTATTGATGAAAGTCAGAATTAGTTATTTTTGCTCTTGCATTTCTATATTTATTAAATGTTGACAATTCAAATCATTTGTTTAGATCTATAAAAATTAAACAACTACCTAACTATATTCTACCTATAAAAAACCTTATGCCAACTTCTTATCTAAGTGTGTCTTGTAACTTCATGAAAACTTTTATGGAGGTTAAGCTTAATGATTTAAAAAAGTATTTTATAACTTGAGAAAAACATTAAATTGCTAATCTTATTATGGCTGACTTTGTTATAATTAATCAATTAATACATTTTTTTTCCATTTATGTGTTTTAGATCCAACTATTCTACTCATACATCTTAGATTGTCGATATTTTCAACATCAAAATTATATAAAATGGTATCTACTAGACAACAAAGTAGTAGTAGTTCTGGTTCTTCAACCAAAGTGGTTGTTATACCAAAACCTGAAAAAAATTTCAGTGTAGTTAATTTAGGCCAAAGTAGTTCTAGCCATATAAATTTGCTAGACCTTCCATATGAAATCCTTGAGAAAATCTTATCATATACCAATTTCAAACACATATCCCAACTAAGATCGGTAAGATAAATAAATATGACTTTAAATATTTCTGTTTTTAATTAAATTGTTTATTTTTTCAGATTTCCCGGCATTTCAATGTGGTGTGTAGTACTATGTTAAATTCTACTTTTCAACGTCTGCAAAATCAAATGTTAAATCGCTTTCAAATTATTAAAACAAAAATGCCCAGACGGGAATCTGCTAGGAGACAACATCCACTTGCATGTGAATCAGATATTGTTGAAACACTTCACATGAGATTATTATTATTGCGTATGGCATTTGGTAAACACATAGAAAGAAAACATATATGTTTTTTTGCCGGAGAGGTAGCTAATAACTAATTAATGATACATTTAGGTATTTATTAAATGTGTGTATTTTTATTTCAGATTTTAGATGAAGTGTACAAAATATTACATTATATTAAAGTTACTTCAAAGTTGGCAAGGCCATATAAAGTGACAGATGAACTATTTGACTTGTCCACAATGGCCATGGAATATTTTAGGGAAAAAATTGAACCAACTCTTCCAGAAATTCGACTTTTTGCCAATGATTATCATGAATTTCCTTCACCTTTAGGTATTTATATAACTTCATATTGTATAGTACACATTGAATTTACAAGAATCAAAATGTTTCATTATAAATATATTTTATCTACATATAAACATTTTAGGTCCACCCAATACTAGAACTATTACCAGCATGTGTTTGAGAAAACGTAGTTTAATGATACGTGAAGGTTCGGTTTCAAGTTTAGAAGGCAAACGAGCTTCATCCGAAAGTCCTCAATGTGGTTCAATGTTACGAAAAAGTGTCGGTAAAATTAAACAAGGAATAAAAACGTAAGTCAAAATACAAATTTCTTTATAACTGTCTATTACTTCTAATCCATTTGTTTCGTCCTTAAAAATTAAATTTTTTTTTTTTTAACATCTATTTAGAAAATATACAATCTGTAAGGTTTTTTACAATAGGCATATATGCGGTATTTATGTGATTTTAACGTGAGTTAACATGATTTTAAGGAACTACCCAACAGTAGTACTTATGGCTTGAGGGAAAAAATTAAAATTAAATGAATTTTAATGAGCCGAGTAAGATACTAACCTAATAAATTCTTACCTAATATTAATTTTTAAATTTTCCAGTCAATGGTATACATTTCATAATATTTTGAAGCTATTAAGTTGTTTATAAACAATTTGAACTTTTCCACTTTTTAGTTTTATATTGTTAACATTTTTTACTACCATGCCAACATAATATGCATCTCCTGTAATTTACAATCTATGGGTAAATTTTTAAATTTTTTATCAAAGTACTATAGACATTTGATATATTTATATTTTACATACATAAAATTTATATCAGATTTAACATTTTTATTTCTATTATTTAAAAATTAAAATAAAAAACATCACACTATACTTGTAGCAAGTGTCTGTAAATTATATAAAAAAAATAAATTTTAAATTATTAGATCAAACATTTTTTGTGTATCAAGTATTCCTGTTACTACTCCCTGTATATATTATTTAAACAGTTTTACGTGAGAAGTACAAAACAATATTTAAAGCAGATTTTTATCAACATTCTTATAGAAAATAACTATCTCTGAATATTGAGAATAATGTTTTTATTTATTTTATGTCAATACTGACAATACTCTAATGTATAATAAATAAATGATGAACACTAAAATAAAAAATCTTATGAATGAATGGTTAGGATTGATTGAGTTGCTTACTGTAAAATAAAAAAGCTCAACATACAGAAAGTTCTAATCTATGTATTGTGAAAACTTAGTTAAGCTACTGTTCATACTGTCTACTTAAGTTTATCCTGTGCAAAATCATGTTTATGGATAAATAATGAATGGCTTGAAATCCTCTTAATTGAAAAATGTAAATCTATATTATCTCATCCATTTACTATTTATTTTTTATCAGGTCTCAAAGTTGTCATTTGGAAAGGGATTTCTTAGACTTACGAAAACAATTGCGCAAGTAAGTAAAATTTGAAATTATTTTTGACATAACCATTTATTTTTATTTGTTAACTATTTCACTGCTGTTACTTACTTTTATATTGTAATTATAGATAATACATTTTTTCTACTATGGTTGGTTTGGTTCTTCTTCCTATATATTATAAGAAAAATTAAAAGAAAAGTAAATTTAGGGAACAGTTTGCAGTATAAAAATCAAACAGTGAAAAGGTTAATGTTTTCTAAATAAAAATGTTTAATAAATCTATTTTATAGAACATCAACTCAATCTGGCAATGCGCAACGCGAGTTAAAACAATGCAAATCACAAATGGCTGAACAACATAAAACATTGGTAGAATATTCAAGTAGGATGGATGAATATGATAAGAAGAATGAAGAGACAAATAGAAAATTCAGCACATTATTACAAGTTAGTATTTAAAATTATGTTCTACAAAGTTTAATTTTTTGTTTCATACTGCTTCTTGTATCTTTAGCTATCTCTTCTCTACTCCTTTAGACTCTTTAATTTGATTACGGTTCCCCAACAAATGAAAATAAAATTACTACTCATATGAACCACACTACCTCAATATTATATGTTTATCTATCTATAACCATGAACGCTACTAAACAGTTGGACATTTCAGCACTAGTGTTTGCAAGTACTATAAATGCAATTATCGCATATCATATCTGGTCAATAAATATCAGTCAAGTAGTCGATTAGAGTATAATATTGATTACTACATCCATGTGCTTAAAATTCCAGTTATTAAGTTTTTAGTTATTCATTCAATCAACATTTATTTATTTTAGAATCATGGGTAACCATATGATAATATAGCTATAAAAATATATTGCTATGGATTTAATATCTGGTTTATTTTATGGTTTATATATTGTATTAAAATATGATACACCCTAACCTTCTTTACTTGATTTTAAATTGAATAGTTTTGGCTAAAGAATTAATATTACTTTTTTCCTATTTGATTTCGTTTCAACTTTTTTTTTCTCCTCAAAAGTAATTGATTAAACAAACTGCTCTTTAAATTTGTGAAGATTCCCTTCAGAAATAATCATTTTTGAAATTTATTCAAATCATGCTGTAGGTAATAATATTAATTATTATTCCTTACTACATTTCTCTTTTTATCAATGCTAAATTGAAAGCATTTTCTTGTTAAAACCTGTATTCAATATTAATTATTGTTTTGTTATTTCCCAGTCAAATTAATTTTAAAGTCTTAAGTCTTATACTCACATCTTTGCTGTTTTAACAAGTTTTGCAAAAGCTCTATAATATATAATGTATTATAGAAATAAATAGTACAGCTTGATATTTTAAGACCTATTTTATAAATAAAAAAAAGATTCTATTCTTATATTACTTTTATAGGAACTCAATAAGTGCAAGACAGAAATTCAATATCTACAATCAGCATCTTCATCTTCTACACTTTCAGTTTGCTCATCCTGCAGTACTACTGCAAGTGATCTATCTTTAGTTATGGGACCACCTGTTTTAAATTCTACTACCAACGCTGTACGCACTAGATTGCATAGTCAAGGAGACCAAATTCCAGAAAATACTAACGAGGATTCTGTGGAACCGAGTGAACCAGTAGTATTTGAAGAAGTAAAGAGTTCTGATGAGCAGGAACCATCCACCAGTACCGGTGTTAAACGTAAATTAGAATTGGCTATTCCCAAAGCTGCAAAACGTGTCAGGGCTGTAGCCAAAAAAGTACGCAGCATTAATAACGCTAACTAGACAATAAATAAATAAATGATAATGAAAATAATAATTTTTTATCGAAACGAATCTACCTCTCACATTCAAATAGACTTAAATTGAAATTTGAAACACAAATTTTAGATAAAAATTAATATTTAGTTAAAAATCTTGTCAATCACAATTTAAGTATAATTATCTTCTCCATATATAAATATAATATAGATTACATGTATAATAATTAATATATTCTACTTTGATATCCTGTTAAATATGTATACATATATATTTACATATATAAATATATATATATTTAAATAATATATAATATATATATGTGCATTTATATGTGTATATATATATTATTGATTGGGTTGTTTTTGAATTTTTACCTTGATGTCTTCCAATCAATAATTAATATTTAGTTCTACATTGTGTGCGTGATTAGGGAAGTTTCGAGTAACATTTTCTATTATCACATTTTTATTTAATTTAACAATAACGAAAAAACTTAAGTTTATATTTTTTTTGCTTAATAGTGTGCATTTTAATTTTAACATCGAGAAATAACTTTTTGATGATTAGGATTTTTTTTTAAATATTTATGTTCTAGTTCTCAATATTATGTTTAGTGTTCTATAGATACTTCTAAGGTATCTTATACATTTTTATCTTTTTAGTAATTATTCATGAAATGTAACTTAATTCTAATGAATAATATGTTCAATTAATTTTATCAATTTTAGACAAAAATTTTATGTATATATATTTTAAATCATTTTATTTGTATGCGACCAAATCGGAAACTATTAAATTGATGCGTTTATATTCTACAACGTTTAAAACAAAATATGGTCATGCATTAATTAATAAATTTGGCAATAAAATGTATTATATAAATTGCCATCTAGATAATATAATGGTAATTTGTAACATTTGTACCAATAAGTTCAAAGACTGTCCGTTTTTATTATTATTATTATTATTAATTATTATTATTGAAAAAATACCTATAACATCTGTGTCACTCTCTTGGTAATTATTTTCCAACAAATAATGATGTTATAAAATAATAGCAATTTGACTACGTTGGTATTATACTTAAAAAATGTTAAATTAATTTATATTCTGTTTTATTAAGGTAATGCAAATGACAATTGGTCTTTACACTTGTATTTATAATTAATACTTAATAGTAAATAATATTACATTTTTATGCTGGCCTTAAAAAATATATTGTTTACTATTTCGGTGTATTCAGAATTTAAAGATTAAATTAAAATAAACTAAATGAAACTTTAATTTGTTGTATTTTATTTTATTTTTAATTGATTTTACTTGCATTGTAATCAGGTCCGATTGGGCCGGTGAGCTACCAAGAAAGTCTCGTTGGGCCAGTTATGAGTGTTTGGCCTTAATTTTATTTTACATGATATCTAAATAATAATCAGAAATGATTGTATAAACATAAGTAGAAAATATAATGGAATCAAATAATTAAACTGTACATGGGCAGTAGCTGTAGTCAAATGTTAGAAATCTTAAAACTCTGGACCGATATACTTGCCTATCCGGCGCTGAAAGTAATACTTTATTTACACCACAAAATTTCTCAAGTAGCTTCAGTATATATAATTTTGTTTCCGGTATCAAAATATTAATTTTATTTAATCTAAATCAAATAAATCTATACAATTTTTAAAATTGATTTATATTCAATTCTATTAGTGAGGGGGGTAAGTGGGTAACTGCTATTACAATTATTTATAGAATTTTATGGGTGATGACAAGTACTTGAAGTGGCAAATATTGAAATGAGCTAAATAAATGTATTGAACATTGTTAATAATTAATTAGTGATAGTTGTTTTGTTGATTTTTCACTTCTAATTTTAAATTTCTTTGTAATATTTTAGCAGGTTTTATAACAAATAGATTTTATTTTAGTCGTGTAGGATAGGATAAGCTGATGCTTTTACAAATTGCTATTTGTGAAATATAAATTATAAATGGGTGAAAAATTTTAAAATTAAAAATTAGTTTGGGGAGTTATTACAAATGAATAATAATATTTTGATATATTGTGTCTCTTCATTAATATATAATTAATCGCAAAAAATTAATTTAGAAGAATTAATGTAATTATTATTAGAACATTGTATTGAGTTTATTTTCAACATGATATGCAATAAAAACTAAAGAAAAAAAAGTCACATTATATTATATTTTATAATATATTCTTATTTTATTTACAATATCAAATTTCTCTTTCACTAGGTTTTAACTGTTTATTCAGTCTTGTGTCTTCTTGGGTTTGAGAATCATCATCAAATAAATCTTTGACAGTAACTAATCGGTTAGAATTTTTTATTTGATGCTGGATATCAAAAACTATTTGGCTTTTTTTGTTAGCGTCAAAACCTTTGAATAGATCTAATAAGTTGAATGAGTTTGTATTCATTAAAGAAGAATCTATTGTCCAAGCAGCATTTCTTAGTTCTATTCTGAACCTCTCCACTTCTTCTGAACTAATATTTTTACTAACGTTAAAATGGACTTCTAACGGATTGACAATATATAAGGCACTATATTCAGGCTTATTGATTGTTTTTCCAAAATTTAATGATATTGCATTTGTATTAAAATCAAATGATGCAAAATATTCAAAAAAACCTAATAAAAGTTGGTCTAAGGTTTTTTTATTTTCAACTACTCTATGAAGTTTTGATGCATCTCTAAGGAACGTGCAGTTGATTCCTTCATTTGTGATTCGGACATCATTGTTTCTAGCTTGCTTCACTAGTGTCTGAATATCAGGAATGATTTTTTCTTGCTGCAAGTAAAATAACACTAAAAGTGTTAATGAAAAATTGGTTATCCATCTTCCTGGTGTATCATTTGTTAAATTGATCTCTTTGGCCCACATTTTTACAGTAAAAACTAAAGGCCTAACCCTGTAGTCAAAATTACCAAAAATGTACAAAAGTTCAGACATATTTACAGCTGTTTCATTAGAGACTGCTAGATCACATTCAACACCAATGAAATCTTGTGAATACTTTACAATCGGTACTCTTGCTTGAGAAATACGCTTCACTCTTGAACAACCTGGTAAAAATAACTGCAACAAGTCACCCAGTATTTCAATATTTCGCTGTGTTTGTGTCCGACTATTTGACACACATTTTCCGTGATAAATCAATCGACTAGTTTCATTTTCTGTGGTTTGACTGTCCATTATAACTAAGTCAATGTCTGAGCCAATCTTACCAAAACTATTTACTGATGATCCAAAAGGTAATACTTTTGACAGAGGAAAAATACCTTTAAGTGCATTTTCAATTTGCATTGCTGTTAGAAACCTCAATCTTGTACCAATATCATTCAGCTGAGTGCATTTCAATAATAATAACATTTGATTAGACAACGAATCAAGTTTGTTTAGTCCAATATCTTTAATATTTGGCTCTATCATTGTTTGATTGGCTTGAAACGGAAAGTTAAATTTATTGTCAATGATTGATAATTTTGAATTTTTCTTACTTGCATTTGAACGAAACCAAAGAAATGGCGATCTAACAGCTATTACGTTTGAATCTTTAATATGTGTACTTTGGTCAAGCAATGAATTCACTGATGATTGGTCTTCAAATTCAGTAAGCACATAATGATTTGAACCAGCCAGTTGATAGTGAAATATATTTTTTATTGAACCAAATTTGGAGCAATATGAATGAAGATCAGAACATGAATTTTCCGAAGAAACTTGCACCAAGACGCTGCATTTTGACTGAGAACGACGTTCACATATAAATTTATCATACAATACAAATGAATTTAAGTCATTGCTAGTATTTGATTTATAACGTATGACGCGGTGTTGCTTTATTAAATGCTCATGTAAATTACACAGGCGTCTTAATGAACAAGTTTTATTCATTTTTAATGTCAATTTAACTATGAGAACTTAACATATTTAAATACTTTCAAAACGTTAAAAAATAAACTACATTTAAATGAAATATTATAAATTACAAAAATTAAATCTTTCTTGTTTCCACAGTCGTGTTCTACTTCTAGCTTTCTTGCCTTCTGATAAGGCACAATAATTGATAACTGATATCAACCACGTGATAGAAGAATAATAATTATTGGTATGAACCACGGCCTTAGAAGATATCCCGTGGTATGAACCATGAAGACTTCATGGTATGAATCTTACATACAAATATACATACATACATACATACAAAGTAATATATTATAATAATTGTTTGCGAAGACGTGTTCGGCGGGCAAGAGCCGGCGAAATGTATAATACATTTCCATATTAAACACATCTCAATTGGTTTTTTATTCGGCAACACTGTAAGACTGATAAGCGGATGAGTGGTAGTAAAGACAGTTACATAGAATAGAATATATATACATAATTTACATTATAACGTATTATTATCGCCCAATGCCCTTACGGTAGATTCATTCACCGACTCATCGTTCACCGTCCGAACGTTCATTTACTCACGAACTTGCTTTAGTCTTGCTCATTATTAGTCATCACGAATTAATTACTGTTATTGTCAGCCCATACGCTGACAACTCTTGGATATCTGTACTTCAGACTTGACGCCAGGAAGTCCATTTATGAGTCCGTCGGGCACGACAACTCCGTCGTTCCTTTGTCTCGCGTCGAGTTTATTTTATTAAATTTGTGAAATTTTTCGAAACCGACATCCAGTATGGCATTAACCACGTCGTTGTTGGCGGTGCCCACGAAACGTGCGTCCGAAGTGAACATAGTGAAACCTTTGCGGAACCTGATATCGTCGCATTACAACTCGGCTGACAATCCCGAAGACTACACAGAAGCGATCAACGAACTCAGCAAACTCCGCAGCCAGGCGCTTTGGAAGGTGTTGGACAAATATGACAATTCCCTCGAATTGATATACACGTAAATCAGCGTAGTTCGATTTTGATAATAACCGGTAGCGTACGCAGGATTTCAGTTCGGTTAGGGTTTTACCTGAGTAAATAATTTACATTATTTTTTTCTATGCAATTTTTATACAACAAATTATAGTTAGTCTCAAATTTAGTCTACATTTACAGTGTTTAACCTGGTCATCTATGGAGCATCTTCGGGCCGTATTAAACGCGGTAATAATTGATAGACGATATACATTTATATACATATACATTCAATATATGGATGTATGGATGATACACAATAGATTATGGCAGATGTTTAGCAATGGTCTAAATCAGCCAAAAATAAAACTGAAACTATGATTATCAACGTCTTTGTCATATTCAACAATTTATTTTATGTTTATCAAAAATTATCAACAATTGATCTGTGTATCAAAATAAAAAAGAATTTTTCGCAGAAAAAAAAAATTTCAGGGAGGGGGGTCAGAACACTAGAACCCTACTCCTGCGTACACCACTGATAATAACAACTAAAAGGGTGTATTTGTTAGGTAGTTTCTGTATTCTATTTTTTTTTACAGTTATTACGATCAGATGACTTCATTAGAATCGAAAGTGCCGTCATCTGAAGTACAGATTCCTTTCAAGTGGAAAGACGCATTCAATAAAATGACATCATTCTTTGCTAATGGAAAAGTCAGTATAAGTATGTTCAAATTATATAAACCTTGTCCTACACAAATTATTTTACATTAATTTAAGATGTTTACTATATTTTAATGTTTACTTTATAATTTTTAGCTCTATGTTCATTTGCTTATGAAAGAATATGTGTACTATTTAATATAGCAGCTCAACAAAGTGCAATAGCTTCTGCCCAAAATTTGGAGACCGATGATGGTTTAAAAATGGCTGCTAAACTTCTCCAAGTAAATAAAATAATCAACTTTATAACTATATAATTTAAGTTAAATGTTATATTGTTAGAATGGTCTGCCCATATTATTTTAATAGTTTTAGGTTTTAAATGTCATACTTAAATTGACAATATCACATTAATTCCACACTATCGATTTTTGAAATAAAATAGCCTCTAAGTCCCTCTTAAACGTACTATCATTGATTATGATTATTAATTATATTATTGTTATTATTACTATGTATAATCAATGGTACTATCTTGATTTTTACTCCGATATTAAATTTGAAAACGTATTTTAATTTATTATGGTGTATATTGAATTCTTCAAATCAGAATTATAAAAAAATTTAAGTGTTTTTTCCGTTGAATTTTTTTCTTAATTTGAAGTGAGGTTCTTTTTAAGAATAATAAATTAAAAATGCTGCTCAATGGATCCATATTTGTCTTCTGTTTTCAAAATTATTATCCGTGTCAAACTAGTCAGTATGTTAGAACGCATATAGTTTTATTTTTCTCCAACGAATTGTAGTGTGGAATCTCCCTTACATTTATTATAGCAACTTCATTTTTACACGTAAATTTCATAAGAAGTATTTAAAATATTTAAAGATTTGATTGTCCTAAAAAAATAAATCAAAGCTGAAGTTTAACCTGTTAAAACTTAAGACTAGTTCTCAGACAACTTCTGGATATACTTAAATCAATTTTATTTCAAGGTTTTATCTAATCATATAATCTAATGTTGTCTATAGCTATTTGTAACATACATTTTCCACAAACTTTTTTAAATACATGGTAGTTTGATTATGAGACTCTGCTTAGCGAGAGAACACAATTAAATTGCACATTTAAACTTTGGTGCTTCACTGTCGAGGTCATATTACTAAAAGGCCAATTTTACGCATCCCCACTTGATACCTTGCTATAGTGAAACGTCACTCGGTCTTGATGGTGGTGTCTCCTTGGGTAATAATCGCAAGATGAAAATCAAAATGTCCTCACCATTATAAATATTGTAACAAATTTAGTAAAAATAATGATTATTTTTGAAAATCATAATGATGGGTTTTTACTTTGTTGGTTTGATAACGCATTTTATATTCAATAATAAATCATGATTTTTTTTTTGTGACAATGTACTTATAATTGTTTTTAAATTTATAATACTAACATTTCTGTTCTTAGCAAAGTGCTGGTATATTCAATACTTTGAAAACAACAGTTATGAATGTAATTCAACAAGATCCAACTCCAGATTTAAATCCAGATACATTGGCAATGTTATCATCTCTTATGTTGGCTCAAGCTCAAGAAGTGTTTATAGTTAAAGCGAATATAGGTAAGGAATTTGTACTATTTTTTGCATGTTATTATATTTTACAATTTTATAATTTATATTGAGTTTATACAGTTAGTCATTTAGATAAATTTAATACATGAATTAATACACATAAGTGGTGTCAACTGACAGTTATATATGTAGCTAGAATTGAAGGAGTTCTCTATTTCATATATGGCCAAGAGATTAGGGAGGGAGTAATAATGGATTATTCCCAGAACTATTAGATCATTATTCATTAGACATGCTTGAATTCAAAACAAAATTGATTGCTGGGAATGATTTTGTTAATATCTGAGAGTGAGATAAATTTGTTTTTCATAATATTTTAATATATGTTTAAAAATATAGAAATAATGCTCATAGAGCAAGGATTATCTACATGTTTATTATTTTTGGAGATAAGCATAGTATTTTATGTTTATAAGTGGCTGGATAGTTAAACGTATTGGCTCAAGGTCTGTGATAAAATATGTTGGATAAGATTTAGGTAGCTGTGATTTTATGTTACAGAATAATTAGTGAATAAGTTAAATCCACATAACAATAATTGATGTTCTGCTATAGGGTGTACATTTCTAATAAGTACACACTATGTTAGTCTTGATATATGAAATGTTCAAATGTATTCTTGTTTAAATGAAAGCAAATGACAGTTAACATAATGAGTTTTAAATGTAAGGCATGATTTTACATTCAGTAGATAACATTTAGTATAACATTTTTTTTTCATTCGGGAGTTTGGTTTTCAACAAATTTATTCAAATGCCTTATCCATTTTCCACTGTCATTTGCCATAACTTTGAGCTCCCTGTAAGAAGTAATACTCCTGCATCTTTCATTATTTGGCTGATATATTTTGTTTTAGGTCTTCCTCTTGATCGTGTTCCTTGTATAGTTGTATCATACCTTCAATTATTAAACTATGTAATTCATCTCTATGCCTCAACATGTGTCCTATCATCTGTCATCTCCTTCTCTTTAGAGTATCTATCAATGTTCATTTTCGTCTATTATCTTTAATATGTTCTCTGTGTATCATATTTATATATACTTGTTGTGACACTGAAAAATTGGAGTTTTAAAAAAAAATTTCTTAGAAATTGAAAAATTAAAATATCTGTGTACGGTTTGCACTTGTTTATGAAACAATGCTTATAGAAGATGTTGACAAAAAACAAAAGTTTAATCGTAACGCCAACCAAATTGTAGTGCATTTAATAACAAGGTACATCACGCCAATTATTGGCGTTTTCAGCTTAGGCAAACTATTTAAAATGACGCCAATTGAAATTTTTCACAGCGAACGTGTTAAGACGTCTTCATTTGTTCTTATTTCAGTCACTTATTTTTTGCATCTTTCTCAAACATCAAATTTCTAGAGCTTCTAATATATATTTCTCTTTTTTTATTTATTGGAAACTACTTCGCTGCATTGCTGTCTTGGGTCCTGATTATCCAAATTGTCATATAAAGTTTGACCAATAAATTCTGGGTCATATCTATAGCGTTGAGGTTTGCTCCTGTGATGTCCTTTATAGTGCAAGTGATAAGATCTTTGTAACATTTCAGTAGCTGGTCTTTGTTTGTTCTTCACCATATTCACACATGGCTGATGAACCTTTCAAGTATACTTTCTTTCTTAGGTTGGCTTTGCATCGTCCAATTTTAGGCTGTATTGACAATTCGACTTGCGAATTCACCGGTTGAGTAACATAGAGCTAAGGGTTTGGTTTGGTTATCCATGCAGATCTGCAGTATTACCCAGTAACCCATTCCTTGTATTTATTTTGATATTTGTTTCTTCAGTGTGTACTTTGTATGTTAGTAATCTATCTATCTGCGCTTAGATACGCTGTATTTGAGTTATTGGTTAGCTACCTTTTCATATACAATAGATTCCGCCTAATATGGGCATCCGCTTATTGTGGGCAAACATGTCTGGTCCCAATACAAATGTATATTAACAATGTTAAATAAAACCGCTAAGTCACTGCCTTTTTGCTTAGTATCATTCATATATTTGTAAATACGTATATATGTTTAACCACGTTTATTACAAAAACTATTGCATTTACGGTATTTTTGCTAAGGAATCAAAAAATGTGCCTTAAAATAATGATTAATTTGATTTAATAAACTCAATTTTCAAATTTTGTCGCCTACTGCCTTTTGGCTTAGGAGGGCAGAGTAGCCTTGTAGTAAACATTGCATCAAGTCTAACACTCTTGGACATGTATTGTGTTCTTGGCACGTTTCATGTGTTATTCTCTTTTTATTTTTATGGAGTTGGTTTGGTGTTACTTTTGATAGTATTGGTGTTCTACTAGGATAATTTCCTAATAATTCCTCAATTCTCATTC
The DNA here is from genome assembly GCF_019925205.1 of Metopolophium dirhodum. Classification (NCBI taxonomy): domain Eukaryota; kingdom Metazoa; phylum Arthropoda; class Insecta; order Hemiptera; family Aphididae; genus Metopolophium; species Metopolophium dirhodum. The sequence goes on along the minus strand of NC_083561.1, from coordinate 26,326,820 downwards.
TTTTCTACTTCATGTTTCATGTTAAAATCTAATGTTTCACACCATATTTTTCTTCATGTTTCTGTCACAGTCGAAGAGTCTTTGTTCACTCTTCTAATGTTATTTCACTAATTTGATCTAGGTTGCATTCTCCTGTTCAACATTAAGTTTTTTCATTTCATTTTGATTTCCTCTGAATAAAGTTTTTCTTGATACTATAATCTTTATTCTTTCAACAAATTGATCGTAGTTATTTAACGTAGGAGCTACTATAGACCTGCAAGGGCCATAAATTTCGGCCTGGTCCGGTCATTCGATTTTATCCTCAGGCCCAGCCCGACCCAGTCCAAAAAATATTGTGAAAAAAAGCCGTGACCCAGTCCAAAAATAATGCTAAGCTCATAAAAAGCCCAGTCAGGTCCATCAATTTTATCCTCAAGCCCGGCCTGGTCCAAAAAATATATAATATTATTATGGTTTATAAATAGCTTTACTATACCCACCAATCAATATATTAATATATTCATTGTGATTGTATCTAAAATTACTCCACGGTTTAAGATATAGGTTTAAGTATATCTTAAACCGTGGTATACTCTATATGTATCTATCTGTACCAAAGTCGGTTTTATCATTATTATTTATTATTTAAATTTGTGATTATTTATTGTTGAAGAAAAATCCTTAAAAAGCCTGGTCCAACTCTTTATTTTATTTCAAAGGCCCGGCCCGGCCCTTGCAGGTCTTTAGGAGCTACTAGGCACTAGGCAGTTTATTTTTATCCAACTCTTTAACAATGGCCGTTCAGTCAGCTTTTCTGAAGTTAAAACTTCTTCTAACAGGTACAATGTTTAGGTTGATGGCTGCTGATATAGTGATATATTACACAGAATAAGTCTATGTTGGTTCTTGGTATTGGTTTGCACATCTTTTTATAAAATTGTATATGTCTTATAGCCTGACTCAAAAAAATTAGGTCCATCTAACACTTTTAAAAGATAGGCAGGAGTTATGGTTGTGTATAAGACTAAGTCGTTCATATGCTATCCAGGCATTTAAGACCCATAGCCCCATAGCCTTCATAATTTGTCTCGTTATATCATTATAATTTATCTCAAAGTATAATTCTTGCATTACGTGCATCAAAATTATTTAATTGGGGTGGTTGGCTAGTGGTTTGTACACAGATGCAACTGCATTCCCCATGCTCGATCATTATCACTTTGATATCATCGGCTTCTGTCCTTGATCCTTATTGATGATATTATCACAGAATAATTATCTCTATTTTGGGCTTAAAATCATTACCATATTTTTTATGAAGGTGATACTACTGCTAGTTTCATTCCATTTATCTTGGGTGTTTTCATTTTGTTGTCTTTATGTGTCTCCTTTGATATTGATCGAAACAATCGTGAATGTTGGCCCTGAAAAGTATTGTCTTGTGCTTGTTATTATTCTATTTGATACCATTGATTAGTATTTTTATTGCAATGTTCTGATGAATTTGTCAGCGGAATAATTTACTGTTGCTGCCTCACATACATCACAGAGAGAATTCCTCCATATCCCCAAAGGTTTTACAAAAAAATAATTATTGTAATCTTTAGAGTAGAAATAAATATTTAGATGGTTTACTTTTTCTGGTAAGTCCTAATTTATGTGGTAAAGTCAACTATATATTGTTATTTTTTGGTAAGTGGATATAAATAACATATTTATTTAATAATTATTTATAGTGTACCTACTAAAATTATATTTTATTTTTTTAGATAAAATGAAAGATCAGACAATTGCTAAATTATGTGCACAATGTGAAGAATATTATGCGGAAACAGTGAAAATGATGGAGAGAGAAACAGTTATGATGTCTGTAGATAAAGAATGGACATCAAATGTAAACACTAAATATTATTAAAATATTATGTGGTTTCAGAAACATTAAAACATTTTTAATTTGATAGGTTTATGGAAAACAGTCAATATTTCATGGGTTGGCTCAATATTATCAAGCAATGGTTTGTAAGAATAATAAAACTGTTGGTGAACAAATAGCTAGGCTTAATGTATGTATGAAAAAATAATTTGAGATAGCTGCAATATTATTATAAATGTCGATTGTTATGATTTTATTCAGGTAGCTATTTCGTTTCTTAAAGTTGGTCAAGAACGATGCGCTCGTTCATATTACAATGAGCTTCTAAATAAAGCTATACAAGAGTTAAATGAAGCAAAAAAGGACAACGACTTCATTTATCATGAACGAATTCCAGATGTCAAACATTTAGAACTAATATCTAAAGTTGTAATTGCCAAACCTACTCCTGTGCCATCGAGGTTTTCTTCTAAATTTAAAGGTATACATTCATATTAAATTGCTTATACTTAATTTGGTTTTATTCCACTTATGTTGTTTTTTTAAAGATTTATTTGAAGATTTAGTACCAATATCAGTTCAACAAGCACTTAGCGCATATGATGTTCGTAAAACAGAACTTGTTAATTCAGAAATTGGAAAGTTGAGAGAATCTACACAAATACTGAATGGGTACTATGTCATATAATGGCTATTTATTTACACTTGAAGAATCATAATAATTTTATAATTTTGTATATTATTATGTTGCATTTGTTCATAGATGTTTAGCGTCATTAAACTTGCCAGCAGCACTAGAAGATGTTAAAGGCGTAGGAATACCACAATCACTAGTAGAAAAATCAAACAGTATACGAATGAATGGCGGAGTTCAAAAATTAGAAAATATGATCAGAGAATTACCAGAGCTATTGAAACGAAATGAAGAAATAATCAATGAGGTTATTTATAAACATAGATAATTCTAAAAAAAATGTATTTAACAATTTTGTTATAAAACAAATGTCTTAGTCTGAAAGAATGTTGAATGAAGAACAAGCGTCTGACGAACAACTCCAAGCACAGTTCAAAGAAAAATGGAATCGCACTAAATCTAATGTTCTTACTCAAGTTTTTAAAGTAAACATAACTAAATATCGCGAGATCATAAAGAATGCCAAATCTGCTGATAAGGTAAAATTGTATTGAATTATTATTTCACATTTTAATTATGAGTTAAAGGTTTATAATTATATTTTCATTGTATTAGATGATTCATGAAAAGTTTGAAACACACAAGCGAGCTATTTATTTATTATCTGAAGGGCAAGAAGCCATGCAAAATGTATTACCAGTTGGATCGAGTTCTGGAGTTAATTTTGCCAACTCCACAGCTGCTGATAAATTAAAACATTTAATGGAAGAGGTAAATATAAATTATTCTATTTTCATAAATTATTTTCATTTAAAAATAATTTATTAATATAGGTGGAAGTATTGAAAAATGAAAGAGATGTCATTGAAACGGAATTAAAATGTGCCACAACTGATATGAAATCAAAATTCTTAAATGCTTTGTCTGAAGAAGGATCTATCCATGAAGCTAATTTGTCAACTGAGAGTTTAGATCAATCTTATGGACATTTAAAAGCTCAAGTTAATGATAGTCTTGCTAGACAAGAAAAACTTTTATTGAATATACAGGTATGTTCTTTAAAAAGTATTTTCCTTTTATAATTAATTAATTGACTTGTCTTTGATTCTAGATGGTGAATTCAGAATTTTGTAGAGAAAAGAGCAGTGGCGGCCAAAGGGAAGCCCTCTTTAAAGATTTAGCATCTGGTTATGATGTATTTAATGATTTACAAAGTAATTTAGTTGAAGGAACCAAATTTTATAATGACTTGACCGAAGTAATTATATGAAATATACTATTTATGAAAATTAAAAAATGTTTTATAATTAAGTAGTTTTGAATAAAAAATCAGTTTTGTGTTGTTATACTTAAAATTAGCACTCAACATTTTTATTTTATTTTATTTTAAATTAATATTAATTATTATTTATTATTTTATAGATTTTAATCACTGCCCAAAACAAAATTTCTGATTTTTGTTTTGCTCGAAAAGCAGAAAAAGAAGAATTACTTAAATCATTAACTGCAGATTTGAGTAGAGAAAAACCAGTTTCCATTCCAGTTGCACCAGCTAAAACCCAAATATGTAAACATACAATTACATTTTATTATTTTAATATAAGTTGTGTTAATACTTTATTTTTAATTCAAATTTTTCATATAGATGAAGCCCCAATGGGTGCTCAGCTCCCTTATCCTATGCAACCACAGGGTATGCCTTTGCCATACACACTTCCAAGGACTGGGCCATCTTACCAACCTCCTACGTACATGTGTGCACCGCCGATGCCAACTACATACAATCCTTATGCAACACTTCGTCATTATCAGCCACAAGGTAAATTATGTGCTATATAATACATTGTAATTTGTAACTAGGAAATGAAAAAGATATTATATTTTTGTGAATCTTGGGTCTGAACTGAGTTCATTATTTTGTAAGTATTAAGTTTCAAACTAGATTCTAGTATTTGCTAGTTAAATTGTTTTCTGATCGCCTGGGTTTAATTTGTGTACAATAAATGGAGAAGATATGAATAGGATATGATGCAATAATCATTATTAACATACCTTTCTAGGTATGTTTAAACACTAAAAGTTAGTGAAAAGTATATGATCAAGAAAATTACTTGAATATTTAATATGGACTAAATAAAGTACGATGTATTCTGTCTCATATAAGACTATAAAAGTAACCTCAGACAGCAACCAATTTTCCGATTTTCATTGCTAGCTTTCGTTTACAACTATTAGCCGCAACTGTATTAATCTTAGCAAAATGCAAGCTAGACGGTTGTTAGAATAATAAAGTGTCGCTCCCAAGAGTGTGATAACTACACTCATTGCTGCCGCTGTGCACAGAAGCCGTCCGCCACCTAAGGTTACTCTTATATCTCTTATATGAGACAGAGTGAGGGTCTATATATATAAATTATTTATACTTAATTTTTATTAAAAACAAAGTATGTAATTTGATACTTTTGTCTCGTTATTGCTTTAATTTTATCAGCTCGATAATGAAAAATCTAACAGACAATGTTGTCTTTTTCAAGATTGTGTGTCAAAAGTAATTTGTGTTTGTTGTGCAGCAAACCACAAAAATATTTTATTTACCAGTTACGCTTATAATAACGTATTTGGTTCCAGACTATCAAAATTACGCAGCTCAAGGTCAACCACAATATCCTCCTCAATATCCTCCACAATACCCACCACAAAATCAGCAACAGCCACCGTGGTAAATGTAAATTTGGTGTATTGATGGGAAAACATAACTTATGCTTTATTGTGATTGGATATAGTTATCCTAGTTAGCTAATTATGAATACCATTTTTTATTAAACAGAACAAAATTGTTATCAATTCTGTTTAAATTTTAATATTTTTCATGTATCAACAAAATTATTGATAGCATACTATACAGGCTACATTATTCATATTGCTTTAACAAAATTTTTAGGTTTAGCATATTATTATTATTATTTTATTCATTTATTATTTATTTCAATATTTTTGTTTATCTGTTTCACGGTTAAATTATAATGTTTATTATTTTTTAAAGTTAAATAAGAAATGTTATCATAGTTTTTTTACAATTTATTGATTACATTTAATATTTGGACAAAATGTTATTAAAATTGCATACTCAACAATTATTAAAATAAATAATAATAACACAGTTCCTACATTTGTACATAGCCCAAGAATGACATGGGTGGAAATATAAATATATAGAGGTCTTAACAAATAAAAGTCTGACCTATTAGGATGACAAATTATAACCTATACTGGCTATACTCAGCGAGAGAACATGCTGTGGCCCGACAAGTATTGATTTTTCTGCGCATCCCCACGAGACTCCTTGCCATAGGGGACCGGTTTCAATAGCTGGGTAATGCGCAAAATCGACATGTTCTCTCGCTGAACTTAAGTCTGGAAGCTGCCGTTAAATGTCAAAATACTAACAACACATTTTGTTTTATTATATTTTTAATTTTCATTAAATTATTAAAGAGTATTAACTATTAAACCCTTATAAATTTTAATCATTTATTAAAAAATCAATTATGTTATTATTACTTATTAATTAATGTCAGAATATGTATATTCAATTAAACAAATTTCAATTAATATAAATTGTGTTAATAAATTACTTATATTTTTCATAATTATTACTAATGGCTAGTTGTTGCAATATATTTAGTCATTAAGAATGTTAGATTAGAGTCAATACAAAAAGTTCAAAACTATTGACATTTTATTTTTACTGGTGAAACTACCACAAAACAGATATAATAGAAACTACCATCAAACTTTAGTATGGCAGCACATCAAGTATATAGGTATATATAAATAAGATGCTAAACATTATAGTGAAACCTAAACATATGCAAGTATAAAATGTTTAATATAAATAAATATCCGTATTTTCATTTGTATGTTGAGTGTATTTACTATTTAGATACTACACTGCAGGAGTAGCATAACTGAATAAGTACTGACATGAACATAATATAGAGGGAGCGTCGGCTACGCCTACGCAGTTCGGCACCGGCTATTTTATAGATCACCATAAATCATAATTTATATTTCACAATATTGCAATAATAATACTAATATATTAATATATGTGAGTAGGATACAACAACAACTACAGTGTACAACAAGTAATAACCACGGCTTAAGCCTTTAAGGTGCAATATTTTAAATCGTGGTAATATATAACGATTCGAGCCCATAGAAAACTCAAACTGGAACGTCGCCGTGGTTCTTCACGGCTAAATAAGCAGCACGCACGCGATTCTAATCTTTTTGGCGTCCCTACGATATAATATAAATAATATAATATAGGTGTATTGGCCGTAAATGTACAGCAAATCACATTATAATAATAATAATATTATATGTATACCCATATGTAAGTATATAGGTATATACAAGTGTCCGTTCGGGTGGTCGGTTTATTATCGCCGTGCCGCGTTATTTACTTCGTTGCGCGTATCGGATGACGGAATTCGCGTCACTGATGCAGTGGTTTATAGTTTTGCACTGTGCACCATCGCGTGTTTAATGTATATTATATTTTAATCATTATGTTTGATGACTGTTTAATGGAAGGTATGCCTAAATTGCGCGCTGTAGAGTGAGAGAAAGACCTGTATAGTCGAGACGACTATAATATTAATATATTATACTATACGAGACACGAGTGAAGTACAACAATAATATATAACGGCCATGTAGGCAAGTATACATATAATCGGTATTATATAATATATTCATCTGCTGACACCTGTAGGCTGTAGCTATATAGGTATAGGTTGTAGGTAACGCGCCTCTATATATGTAATAATATGTATAAGTAATCAAGTTACAGTGCTGCGTATTATTTTCTGTTCTTTTTTTTCTTTTGACTAGGTATATTACCTGCAAACTTATAAGTTTTCGACATTATTTTCATGCAATACGATATATGTGCGCTTAATATGGGACATAGGTCACGAATGTTTCTTAAACAGTTGGTACACCTATATATTTTTATTAATTTTATAAAATTATATATGCTCTATATGCGTATTTTTTTATTTTTGGTCTATAATAGCTTTATAATTTGTTTCTATAAAATATAATTATGATACAAATAGCTAATAATCTCCTTATATATAGGTAAAAGTAAGTATTATCCTTATAAATTAGGCTGCCAGACTACGCTCTGAATCGTTTTTCATCACAATATATTCAGAAGTTTAGCATTGAATTCAAATTTAACACAATTACATTATTACTCGAGTCATTCGACTTCTACTAACCATACAGCAGAGACTGCAGAGTGTAGCGACTTTCCCGGTTTTTTAAATTCATATAATACTAATTTAGCGCAGTACGGCCAGTACGTGTATAGTAATACAATTAGACACATAGTACTGACCGTAACGTGCAAAAATTATTAGTCTACGACTGCGTTATAATTGAAAAGGGTTGCCATGAGAGCTTTGCTACCCCCTCTCGAGTCTCGACTCTTTTTTCAAGTGTATGTTCTTTCTTAGGGAATGTATATTTTTATATTTTTGTATTAATTATGTTATGGTTGTATATTATACAGTATGTTAACATTGTTAACTAATTGTAAAGTCAGTAGTAATTCAAGAGAGTAGCACTGCACGTACTATGGTTTTAAATTTATATTCTAAGTTATAAATGGATATTATATAATATGAACTTTTGATTTATTAACAATGTTTAAATAATACTACCTATATGGCTATATAATGTTTTTTTCATATAAATAAGGAAATATTTTAACTCAGACGTTTAACGACTACATTAACAATGAAGTACAATTTTGACAATTTTATTTTAAATATTACTACTGTTAATGTAAATTTTGAAAACAGTTAACAAATAAGTAATAACAATGGTTATGATTTATTAACATAATTTCAAATTAACTCTGTGAATACCTGATTTATCCAAAAGGTATTATTTGTTGACTATAATAAACAAAAAATCAAATAAATAAATATAAGTCTTGTAAATATATTATAACTTATAAGTGTAACATAAGTCGTAAATGTATCCATATATAATACACTATATATTATATTCTGTATTCTGGAACACAGTTGTTAAATTATTATTTAAGTCTATAATCTATTAGAATGTTAGTTTAACAATATTAATATAATACTTTCTAGAAAAAAATACTTTTTAAGAGTATTCAAATACAGATGCCTGTTTTGAAAAGTATGTAAAATACGGGTATTCAAGTGATTAAAAAGTATTGGAATACTTTTGCTCAAGTAGGTACTTAATGAGAATTTATCATAGCTGATCGCTGATCTGAGTTCCAAAAATTGAACTTTAGATTTATAGTTTTTTTAAAAATACTTGAAATCCTAACTTCATCAATATTAGTCTTATCGACTTGAAGTCTTTAAGATACTACGCAGTCAAGCCTTTTAAATTGTTTGATATGTTTTTCAAATTCGTATTATATCGAAAACGTAAATCATTCAATATTGGTCGTATCGACTTAAAGTCTTCAAGATTCAACGCAGCCAAGCGTTGAAATCAAATTTATATTCTCAAAAAAGTATCGACATTAAGATTGACAAACGAAAATTTCCCGCCAAATTAATTTTTGAATAATTTAAATTTTGAACACATTATCATGTATTAAAAAACTAAAAAACCCAACCAACTGTACCAACATTCCCTACTAATTATACGAATGGCGATACCAGTATAAAAATTAATTTATGCAGGTATTGTATGAAAAATATCTATTACCATATTCAAATATAATTGAATAATTCAAAAAAACATCAAAATCAATATTTAATATTCAATAACTATAAAAGCAACTGCCTTTTAGGAAACCAAAAAAAAATGTTGAATACATTTAACTGTATGATTACACATTACAAAGTACAAACTAATATGCCCAGAATCTTAAACAGAAAAAACTATTCTAAATATTTAGTTCATTAAAGAATGATTATTCATAGAACACCAAGTTATCAATTTTCAAGTCAATACAAAATATTCAACTTGAATTACATTACTAAAAAAAAAATTGAAGGGGGGTGTTGGCGCCCGCTGGCAAATGCATTTTAGGAAACCAAAAAAAACATTGAATAAATTTAACTGTATGATTACACATTACAAAGTTCAAACTGAAATGCCCAGAATAATAAACAGAAAAAACTATTTAAAATATTTATTTCATTAAACTAGGATTATTCAAGAGGTACCAGATTGTCAATGTTTAAAATATTTAGCTAGAGGTTAAATGATAAAAAAAAAATTGAAGGAGGGTTTTGGCACCCGCAGGCAACTGCCTTTTAGGAAACCAAAAAAAACATTGAATAAATTTAACTGTATGATTACACATTACAAAGTACCAACTAAAATGCCCAGAATCTTAAACAGAAATAACTATTCTAAATATTTAGTTCATTAAAGAATGATTATTCATAGAACACCAAGTTATCAATTTTCAAGTCAATACAAAATATTCAACTTGAGTTACATTACAAAAAAAAAATTGAAGGAGGGTGTTGGCGCCCGCAGGCAAATGCATTTTAGGAAACCGAAAAAAAATTTTGAAAAAAATTTACAGAAGAAAAATACATTTCAAAGTTCAAACTAAAATGCCTAGAATATTAAACAGAAAAAACTATTTAAAATATTTATTTCATTAGACAAGGATTATTCAAGAGGTACCAGATTGTCAATGTTTAAAAAAATTGGCTAGAGGTGAAATCATAAAAAAAAAATTGAAGGAGGGTGTTGGCGCCCGCAGGCAAATGCATTTTAGGAAACCAAAAAAAAATTTTGAGAAAATTTTACAGAAGAAAAATACATTTCAAAGTTCAAACTAAAATGCCCAGAATCTTATACAGAAAGAACTATTCAAAATAATTAGTTCATTAAAGATTGATTATTCATAGAACACCAAGTTATCTTTTTTCAAGTCAATACAAAATATTCAACTTGAGTTACATTATTAAAAAAAAAATTGAAGGAAGGTGTTGGGGCCCGCAGGCAAATGCATTTTAGGAAACCAAAAAAAACTTTGAATAAATTTAACTGTATGATTACACATTACAAAGTTCAAACTAAAATGCCCAGAATAATAAACAGAAAAAAATATTTAAAATATTTAGTTCATTAAAGAATGATTATTCATAGAACACCAAGTTATCAATTTTCAAGTCAATACAAAATATTCAACTTGAGTTACATTACTAAAAAAAAAATTGAAGGAGGGTGTTGGGGCCCGCAGGCTAATGCATTTTAGGAAACCAAAAAAAACTTTGAATAAATTTAACTGTATGATTACACATTACCAGTGGTGTAGTGGGGCGTATACGCGGGTATACGGCGTATAACGACTTCTCCAGTTTTTGGTTGATGCGTATACTTATAATATAATTTGTGATACGCAGGTATACGGGTATACTGTATAGCTATAAATCAATAATATAAATAGTATTAACGAATGACCAATAATACCAAACATATTTCCTTGTTATCATGTTCATTAGGAACTGTTATTATTTTTACATTTTACACATCTATTTTTAACTTCATTGCATGGATTTCTATTTATTATATATATATATATTATACGTCTAAAATTATAAGCATATCGATAACGATAGCCGACGCTGAGATTCACGGTCACATGCATTACTGAAAATAATTTTGTCAAAAAATGTACACTGTGTCACACAATAATTACATAAATATAACAATTGATCTACAAAAAATGATGTTTACATTTATTTTTAATCATTCAAAGTTGTGATACCTAATTTATATACTACCGAGTATACATTTAAGACTATAAATATTAATAAATATTTAGGTTTTTTGACTTAAAAAGAAGTGGGGATAGGGGGGTTAAGAAATTAACATAGGTAATCATAAACAATTTAAATGTATAATCATATATTTTAGGAGTATGATTGTAAACTATAGAGACTCAATTGCGGTAAGGTAGTAGTAAAGTATATGTAATTATAAATATATCATTAGTAATAGCGTAGTATATATAGTGGTTGGGGGGGGGGGGGAGGGAGAAGCCCCCACGTTTACATATCAAGCACATTAAAACGTATAATCAGTAAAAAAATTACGACTACATCACTGCACATTACAAAGTACAAACTAAAATGCCCAGAATCTTAAACAGAAAAAACTATTCAAAATATTTAGTTCATTAAAGAATGATTATTCATAGAACACCAAGTTATCAATTTTCAAGTCAATACAAAATATACAACTTGAGTTACATTACTAAAAAAAAAATTGAAGGAGGGTGTTGGCGCCCACAGGCAAATGCATTTTAGGAAACCAAAAAAATTTTTGAATAAATTTAACTGTATGATTACACATTACAAAGTACAAACTAAAATGCCCAGAATCTTAAACAGAAAAAACTATTCAAAATATTTAGTTCATTAAAGAATGATTATTCATAGAACACCAAGTTATCAATTTTCAAGTCAATACAAAATATTCAACTTGAGTTACATTACTAAAAAAAAAATTGAAGAAGGTTGTTGGCGCCCGCAGATAAATGCATTTTAGGAAACAGAAAAAAAATTTTGAAAAAATTTTACAGAAGAAAAATACATTTCAAAGTTCAAACTAAAATGCCTAGAATATTAAACAGAAATAACTATTTAAAATATTTATTCCATTAGACAAGGATTATTCAAGAGGTACCAGATTGTCAATGTTTAAAAAAATTGGCTAGAGGTGAAATCATAAAAAAAAAATTGAAGGAGGGTGTTGGCGCCCGCAGGCAAATGCATTTTAGGAAACCAAAAAAAAATTTTGAGAAAATTTTACAGAAGAAAAATACATTTCAAAGTTCAAACTAAAATGCCCAGAATCTTAAACAGAAAGAACTATTCAAAATATTTAGTTCATTAAAGATTGATTATTCATAGAACACCAAGTTATCAATTTTCAAGTCAATACAAAATATTCAACTTGAGTTACATTACTAAAAAAAAAATTGAAGGAGGGTGTTGGGGCCGCAGGCAAATGCATTTTAGGAAACCAAAAAAAACTTTGAATAAACTTAACTGTATGATTACACATTACAAAGTACAAACTAAAATGCCCAGAATCTTAAACAGAAAAAACTATTCAAAATATTTAGTTCATTAAAGAATGATTTTTCATAGAACACCAAGTTATCAATTTTCAAGTCAATACAAAATATTCAACTTGAGTTACATTACTAAAAAAAAAAATTGAAGGAGGGTGTTGGCGCCCGCAGGCAAATGCATTTTAGGAAACAGAAAAAAAATTTTGAAAAAAGTTTACAGAAGAAAAATACATTTCAAAGTTCAAACTAAAATGCCTAGAATATTAAACAGAAAAAACTATTTAAAATATTTATTTCATTAGACAAGGATTATTCAAGAGGTACCAGATTGTCAATGTTTAAAAAAATTGGCTAGAGGTGAAATCATAAAAAAAAAATTGAAGGAGGGTGTTGGCGCCCGCAGGCAAATGCATTTTAGGAAACCAAAAAAAAATTTTGAGAAAATTTTACAGAAGAAAAATACATTTCAAAGTTCAAACTAAAATGCCCAGAATCTTAAACAGAAAGAACTATTCAAAATATTTAGTTCATTAAAGATTGATTATTCATAGAACACCAAGTTATCTTTTTTCAAGTCAATACAAAATATTCAACTTGAGTTACATTATTAAAAAAAAAACTGAAGGAGGGTTTTGGCGCCCGCAGGCAACTGCCTTTTAGGAAACCAAAAAAAACATTGAATAAATTTAACTGTATGATTACACATTACAAAGTACAAACTAAAATGCCCAGAATCTTAAACAGAAAAAACTATTCAAAATATTTAGTTCATTAAAGAATGATTAGTCATAGAACACCAAGTTATCAATTTTCAAGTCAATACAAAATATACAACTTGAGTTACATTACTAAAAAAAAAATTGAAGGAGGGTGTTGGCGCCCGCAGGCAAATGCATTTTAGGAAACCAAAAAAATTTTTGAATAAATTTAACTGTATGATTACACATTACAAAGTACAAACTAAAATGCCCAGAATCTTAAACAGAAAAAACTATTCAAAATATTTAGTTCATTAAAGAATGATTATTCATAGAACACCAAGTTATCAATTTTCAAGTCAATACAAAATATTCAACTTGAGTTACATTACTAAAAAAAAAATTGAAGGAGGGTGTTGGCGCCCGCAGGCAAATGCATTTTAGGAAACAGAAAAAAAATTTTGAAAAAAGTTTACAGAAGAAAAATACATTTCAAAGTTCAAACTAAAATGCCTAGAATATTAAATAGAAAAAACTATTTAAAATATTTATTTCATTAGACAAGGATTATTCAAGAGGTACCAGATTGTCAATGTTTAAAAAAATTGGCTAGAGGTGAAATCATAAAAAAAAAATTGAAGGAAGGTGTTGGGGCCCGCAGGCAAATGCATTTTAGGAAACCAAAAAAAAATTTTGAGAAAATTTTACAGAAGAAAAATACATTTCAAAGTTCAAACTAAAATGCCCAGAATCTTAAACAGAAAGAACTATTCAAAATATTTAGTTCATTAAAGATTGATTATTCATAGAACACCAAGTTATCTTTTTTCAAGTCAATACAAAATATTCAACTTGAGTTACATTATTAAAAAAAAAACTGAAGGAGGGTTTTGGCGCCCGCAGGCAACTGCCTTTTAGGAAACCAAAAAAAACATTGAATAAATTTAACTGTATGATTACACATTACAAAGTACAAACTAAAATGCCCAGAATCTTAAACAGAAAAAACTATTCAAAATATTTAGTTCATTAAAGAATGATTAGTCATAGAACACCAAGTTATCAATTTTCAAGTCAATACAAAATATACAACTTGAGTTACATTACTAAAAAAAAAATTGAAGGAGGGTGTTGGCGCCCGCAGGCAAATGCATTTTAGGAAACAGAAAAAAAATTTTGAAAAAAGTTTACAGAAGAAAAATACATTTCAAAGTTCAAACTAAAATGCCTAGAATATTAAACAGAAAAAACTATTTAAAATATTTCTTTCATTAGACAAGGATTATTCAAGAGGTACCAGATTGTCAATGTTTAAAAAAATTGGCTAGAGGTAAAATCATAAAAAAAAAATTGAAGGAAGGTGTTGGGGCCCGCAGGCAAATGCATTTTAGGAAACCAAAAAAAAATTTTGAGAAAATTTTACAGAAGAAAAATACATTTCAAAGTTCAAACTAAAATGCCCAGAATCTTAAACAGAAAGAACTATTCAAAATATTTAGTTCATTAAAGATTGATTAATCATAGAACACCAAGTTATCAATTTTCAAGTCAATACAAAATATTCAACTTGAGTTACATTATTAAAAAAAAAACTGAAGGAGGGTTTTGGCGCCCGCAGGCAACTGCCTTTTAGGAAACCAAAAAAAACATTGAATAAATTTAACTGTATGATTACACATTACAAAGTACAAACTAAAATGCCCAGAATCTTAAACAGAAAAAACTATTCAAAATATTTAGTTCATTAAAGAATGATTAGTCATAGAACACCAAGTTATCAATTTTCAAGTCAATACAAAATATACAACTTGAGTTACATTACTAAAAAAAAAATTGAAGGAGGGTGTTGGCGCCCGCAGGCAAATGCATTTTAGGAAACCAAAAAAATTTTTGAATAAATTTAACTGTATGATTACACATTACAAAGTACAAACTAAAATGCCCAGAATCTTAAACAGAAAAAACTATTCAAAATATTTAGTTCATTAAAGAATGATTATTCATAGAACACCAAGTTATCAATTTTCAAGTCAATACAAAATATTCAACTTGAGTTACATTACTAAAAAAAAAATTGAAGGAGGGTGTTGGCGCCCGCAGGCAAATGCATTTTAGGAAACAGAAAAAAAATTTTGAAAAAAGTTTACAGAAGAAAAATACATTTCAAAGTTCAAACTAAAATGCCTAGAATATTAAATAGAAAAAACTATTTAAAATATTTATTTCATTAGACAAGGATTATTCAAGAGGTACCAGATTGTCAATGTTTAAAAAAATTGGCTAGAGGTGAAATCATAAAAAAAAAATTGAAGGAAGGTGTTGGGGCCCGCAGGCAAATGCATTTTAGGAAACCAAAAAAAAATTTTGAGAAAATTTTACAGAAGAAAAATACATTTCAAAGTTCAAACTAAAATGCCCAGAATCTTAAACAGAAAGAACTATTCAAAATATTTAGTTCATTAAAGATTGATTATTCATAGAACACCAAGTTATCTTTTTTCAAGTCAATACAAAATATTCAACTTGAGTTACATTATTAAAAAAAAAACTGAAGGAGGGTTTTGGCGCCCGCAGGCAACTGCCTTTTAGGAAACCAAAAAAAACATTGAATAAATTTAACTGTATGATTACACATTACAAAGTACAAACTAAAATGCCCTGAATCTTAAACAGAAAAAACTATTCAAAATATTTAGTTCATTAAAGAATGATTATTCATAGAACACCAAGTTATCAATTTTCAAGTCAATACAAAATATTCAACTTGAGTTACATTACTAAAAAAAAAATTGAAGGAGGGTGTTGGCGCCCGCAGGCAAATGCATTTTAGGAAACAGAAAAAAAATTTTGAAAAAAGTTTACAGAAGAAAAATACATTTCAAAGTTCAAACTAAAATGCCTATAATATTAAACAGAAAAAACTATTTAAAATATTTATTTCATTAGACAAGGATTATTCAAGAGGTACCAGATTGTCAATGTTTAAAAAAATTGGCTAGAGGTGAAATCATAAAAAAAAAATTGAAGGAGGGTGTTGGCGCCCGCAGGCAAATGCATTTTAGGAAACCAAAAAAAAATTTTGAGAAAATTTTACAGAAGAAAAATACATTTCAAAGTTCAAACTAAAATGCCCAGAATCTTAAACAGAAAGAACTATTCAAAATATTTAGTTCATTAAAGATTGATTATTCATAGAACACCAAGTTATCTTTTTTCAAGTCAATACAAAATATTCAACTTGAGTTACATTATTAAAAAAAAAACTGAAGGAGGGTTTTGGCGCCCGCAGGCAACTGCCTTTTAGGAAACCAAAAAAAACATTGAATAAATTTAACTGTATGATTACACATTACAAAGTACAAACTAAAATGCCCAGAATCTTAAACAGAAAAAACTATTCAAAATATTTAGTTCATTAAAGAATGATTAGTCATAGAACACCAAGTTATCAATTTTCAAGTCAATACAAAATATACAACTTGAGTTACATTACTAAAAAAAAAATTGAAGGAGGGTGTTGGCGCCCGCAGGCAAATGCATTTTAGGAAACCAAAAAAATTTTTGAATAAATTTAACTGTATGATTACACATTACAAAGTACAAACTAAAATGCCCAGAATCTTAAACAGAAAAAACTATTCAAAATATTTAGTTCATTAAAGAATGATTATTCATAGAACACCAAGTTATCAATTTTCAAGTCAATACAAAATATTCAACTTGAGTTACATTACTAAAAAAAAAATTGAAGGAGGGTGTTGGCGCCCGCAGGCAAATGCATTTTAGGAAACAGAAAAAAAATTTTGAAAAAAGTTTACAGAAGAAAAATACATTTCAAAGTTCAAACTAAAATGCCTAGAATATTAAACAGAAAAAACTATTTAAAATATTTCTTTCATTAGACAAGGATTATTCAAGAGGTACCAGATTGTCAATGTTTAAAAAAATTGGCTAGAGGTAAAATCATAAAAAAAAAATTGAAGGAAGGTGTTGGGGCCCGCAGGCAAATGCATTTTAGGAAACCAAAAAAAAATTTTGAGAAAATTTTACAGAAGAAAAATACATTTCAAAGTTCAAACTAAAATGCCCAGAATCTTAAACAGAAAGAACTATTCAAAATATTTAGTTCATTAAAGATTGATTAATCATAGAACACCAAGTTATCAATTTTCAAGTCAATACAAAATATTCAACTTGAGTTACATTACTAAAAAAAAAATTGAAGGAGGGTGTTGGCGCCCGCAGGCAAATGCATTTTAGGAAACAGAAAAAAAATTTTGAAAAAAGTTTACAGAAGAAAAATACATTTCAAAGTTCAAACTAAAATGCCTAGAATATTAAACAGAAAAAACTATTTAAAATATTTATTTCATTAGACAAGGATTATTCAAGAGGTACCAGATTGTCAATGTTTAAAAAAATTGGCTAGAGGTGAAATCATAAAAAAAAAATTGAAGGAGGGTGTTGGCGCCCGCAGGCAAATGCATTTTAGGAAACCAAAAAAAAATTTTGAGAAAATTTTACAGAAGAAAAATACATTTCAAAGTTCAAACTAAAATGCCCAGAATCTTAAATAGAAAGAACTATTCAAAATATTTAGTTCATTAAAGATTGATTATTCATAGAACACCAAGTTATCTTTTTTCAAGTCAATACAAAATATTCAACTTGAGTTACATTATTAAAAAAAAAACTGAAGGAGGGTTTTGGCGCCCGCAGGCAACTGCCTTTTAGGAAACCAAAAAAAACATTGAATAAATTTAACTGTATGATTACACATTACAAAGTACAAACTAAAATGCCCAGAATCTTAAACAGAAAAAACTATTCAAAATATTTAGTTCATTAAAGAATGATTAGTCATAGAACACCAAGTTATCAATTTTCAAGTCAATACAAAATATACAACTTGAGTTACATTACTAAAAAAAAATTGAAGGAGGGTGTTGGCGCCCGCAGGCAAATGCATTTTAGGAAACCAAAAAAATTTTTGAATAAATTTAACTGTATGATTACACATTACAAAGTACAAACTAAAATGCCCAGAATCTTAAACAGAAAAAACTATTCAAAATATTTAGTTCATTAAAGAATGATTATTCATTGAACACCAAGTTATCAATTTTCAAGTCAATACAAAATATTCAACTTGAGTTACATTACTAAAAAAAAAATTGAAGGAGGGTGTTGGCGCCCGCAGGCAAATGCATTTTAGGAAACAGAAAAAAAATTTTGAAAAAAGTTTACAGAAGAAAAATACATTTCAAAGTTCAAACTAAAATGCCTAGAATATTAAACAGAAAAAACTATTTAAAATATTTATTTCATTAGACAAGGATTATTCAAGAGGTACCAGATTGTCAATGTTTAAAAAAATTGGTTAGAGGTGAAATCATAAAAAAAAAATTGAAGGAAGGTGCTGGGGCCCGCAGGCAAATGCATTTTAGGAAACCAAAAAAAAATTTTGAGAAAATTTTACAGAAGAAATATACATTTCAAAGTTCAAACTAAAATGCCCAGAATCTTAAACAGAAAGAACTATTCAAAATATTTAGTTCATTAAAGATTGATTATTCATAGAACACCAAGTTATCTTTTTTCAAGTCAATACAAAATATTCAACTTGAGTTACATTATTAAAAAAAAAACTGAAGGAGGGTTTTGGCGCCCGCAGGCAACTGCCTTTTAGGAAACCAAAAAAAACATTGAATAAATTTAACTGTATGATTACACATTACAAAGTACAAACTAAAATGCCCAGAATCTTAAACAGAAAAAACTATTCAAAATATTTAGTTCATTAAAGAATGATTATTCATTGAACACCAAGTTATCAATTTTCAAGTCAATACAAAATATTCAACTTGAGTTACATTACTAAAAAAAAAATTGAAGGAGGGTGTTGGCGCCCGCAGGCAAATGCATTTTAGGAAACAGAAAAAAAATTTTGAAAAAAGTTTACAGAAGAAAAATACATTTCAAAGTTCAAACTAAAATGCCTAGAATATTAAACAGAAAAAACTATTTAAAATATTTATTTCATTAGACAAGGATTATTCAAGAGGTACCAGATTGTCAATGTTTAAAAAAATTGGCTAGAGGTGAAATCATAAAAAAAAAATTGAAGGAAGGTGTTGGGGCCCGCAGGCAAATGCATTTTAGGAAACCAAAAAAAAATTTTAAGAAAATTTTACAGAAGAAAAATACATTTCAAAGTTCAAACTAAAATGCCCAGAATCTTAAACAGAAAGAACTATTCAAAATATTTAGTTCATTAAAGATTGATTATTCATAGAACACCAAGTTATCTTTTTTCAAGTCAATACAAAATATTCAACTTGAGTTACATTATTAAAAAAAAAACTGAAGGAGGGTTTTGGCGCCCGCAGGCAACTGCCTTTTAGGAAACCAAAAAAAACATTGAATAAATTTAACTGTATGATTACACATTACAAAGTACAAACTAAAATGCCCAGAATCTTAAACAGAAAAAACTATTCAAAATATTTAGTTCATTAAAGAATGATTAGTCATAGAACACCAAGTTATCAATTTTCAAGTCAATACAAAATATACAACTTGAGTTACATTACTAAAAAAAAAATTGAAGGAGGGTGTTGGCGCCCGCAGGCAAATGCATTTTAGGAAACCAAAAAAATTTTTGAATAAATTTAACTGTATGATTACACATTACAAAGTACAAACTAAAATGCCCAGAATCTTAAACAGAAAAAACTATTCAAAATATTTAGTTCATTAAAGAATGATTATTCATAGAACACCAAGTTATCAATTTTCAAGTCAATACAAAATATTCAACTTGAGTTACATTACTAAAAAAAAAATTGAAGGAGGGTGTTGGCGCCCGCAGGCAAATGCATTTTAGGAAACAGAAAAAAAATTTTGAAAAAAGTTTACAGAAGAAAAATACATTTCAAAGTTCAAACTAAAATGCCTAGAATATTAAACAGAAAAAACTATTTAAAATATTTATTTCATTAGACAAGGATTATTCAAGAGGTACCAGATTGTCAATGTTTAAAAAAATTGGCTAGAGGTGAAATCATAAAAAAAAAATTGAAGGAGGGTGTTGGCGCCCGCAGGCAAATGCATTTTAGGAAACCAAAAAAAAATTTTGAGAAAATTTTACAGAAGAAAAATACATTTCAAAGTTCAAACTAAAATGCCCAGAATCTTATACAGAAAGAACTATTCAAAATAATTAGTTCATTAAAGATTGATTATTCATAGAACACCAAGTTATCTTTTTTCAAGTCAATACAAAATATTCAACTTGAGTTACATTATTAAAAAAAAAATTGAAGGAAGGTGTTGGGGCCCGCAGGCAAATGCATTTTAGGAAACCAAAAAAAACTTTGAATAAATTTAACTGTATGATTACACATTACAAAGTTCAAACTAAAATGCCCAGAATAATAAACAGAAAAAACTATTTAAAATATTTAGTTCATTAAAGAATGATTATTCATAGAACACCAAGTTATCAATTTTCAAGTCAATACAAAATATTCAACTTGAGTTACATTACTAAAAAAAAAATTGAAGGAGGGTGTTGGGGCCCGCATGCAAATGCATTTTAGGAAACCAAAAAAAATTTGAATAAATTTAACTGTATCATTACACATTACAAAGTACCAACTAAAATGCCCAGAATCTTAAACAGAAAAAACTATTCAAAATATTTAGTTCATTAAAGAATGATTTTTCATAGAACACCAAGTTATCAATTTTCAAGTCAATACAAAATATTCAACTTGAGTTACATTACTAAAAAAAAAATTGAAGGAGGGTGTTGGCGCCCGCAGGCAAATGAATTTTAGGAAACAGAAAAAAAATTTTGAAAAAAGTTTACAGAAGAAAAATACATTTCAAAGTTCAAACTAAAATGCCTAGAATATTAAACAGAAAAAACTATTTAAAATATTTATTTCATTAGACAAGGATTATTCAAGAGGTACCAGATTGTCAATGTTTAAAAAAATTGGCTAGAGGTGAAATCATAAAAAAAAATTGAAGGAGGGTGTTGGCGCCCGCAGGCAAATGCATTTTAGGAAACCAAAAAAAAATTTTGAGAAAATTTTACAGAAGAAAAATACATTTCAAAGTTCAAACTAAAATGCCCAGAATCTTAAACAGAAAGAACTATTCAAAATATTTAGTTCATTAAAGAATGATTATTCATAGAACACCAAGTTATCAATTTTCAAGTCAATACAAAATATTCAACTTGAGTTACATTACAAAAAAAAAAATTGAAGGAGGGTGTTGGCGCCCGCAGGCAAATGCATTTTAGGAAACCGACAAAAAATTTTGAAAAAAGTTTACAGAAGAAAAATAGTTTTCAAAGTTCAAACTAAAATGCCTAGAATATTAAACAGAAAAAACTATTTAAAATATTTATTCCATTAGACAAGGATTATTCAAGAGGTACCAGATTGTCAATGTTTAAAAAAATTGGCTAGAGGTGAAATCATAAAAAAAAAATTGAAGGAGGGTGTTGGCGCCCGCAGGCAAATGCATTTTAGGAAACCAAAAAAAAATTTTGAGAAAATTTTACAGAAGAAAAATACATTTCAAAGTTCAAACTAAAATGCCCAGAATCTTAAACAGAAAGAACTATTCAAAATATTTAGTTCATTAAAGATTGATTATTCATAGAACACCAAGTTATCAATTTTCAAGTCAATACAAAATATTCAACTTGAGTTACATTACTAAAAAAAAAATTGAAGGAGGGTGATGGGGCCGCAGCAAATGCATTTTAGGAAACCAAAAAAAACTTTGAATAAACTTAACTGTATGATTACACATTACAAAGTACAAACTAAAATGCCCAGAATCTTAAACAGAAAAAACTATTCAAAATATTTAGTTCATTAAAGAATGATTTTTCATAGAACACCAAGTTATCAATTTTCAAGTCAATACAAAATATTCAACTTGAGTTACATTACTAAAAAAAAAAATTGAAGGAGGGTGTTGGCGCCCGCAGGCAAATGCATTTTAGGAAACAGAAAAAAAATTTTGAAAAAAGTTTACAGAAGAAAAATACATTTCAAAGTTCAAACTAAAATGCCTAGAATATTAAACAGAAAAAACTATTTAAAATATTTATTTCATTAGACAAGGATTATTCAAGAGGTACCAGATTGTCAATGTTTAAAAAAATTGGCTAGAGGTGAAATCATAAAAAAAAAATTGAAGGAGGGTGTTGGCGCCCGCAGGCAAATGCATTTTAGGAAACCAAAAAAAAATTTTGAGAAAATTTTACAGAAGAAAAATACATTTCAAAGTTCAAACTAAAATGCCCAGAATCTTAAACAGAAAGAACTATTCAAAATATTTAGTTCATTAAAGATTGATTATTCATAGAACACCAAGTTATCAATTTTCAAGTCAATACAAAATATTCAACTTGAGTTACATTACTAAAAAAAAAATTGAAGGAGGGTGTTGGGGCCCGCAGGCAAATGCATTTTAGGAAACCAAAAAAAACTTTGAATAAACTTAACTGTATGATTACACATTACAAAGTACAAACTAAAATGCCCAGAATCTTAAACAGAAAAAACTATTCAAAATATTTAGTTCATTAAAGAATGATTTTTCATAGAACACCAAGTTATCAATTTTCAAGTCAATACAAAATATTCAACTTGAGTTACATTACTAAAAAAAAAAATTGAAGGAGGGTGTTGGCGCCCGCAGGCAAATGCATTTTAGGAAACAGAAAAAAAATTTTGAAAAAAGTTTACAGAAGAAAAATACATTTCAAAGTTCAAACTAAAATGCCTAGAATATTAAACAGAAAAAACTATTTAAAATATTTATTTCATTAGACAAGGATTATTCAAGAGGTACCAGATTGTCAATGTTTAAAAAAATTGGCTAGAGGTGAAATCATAAAAAAAAAATTGAAGGAGGGTGTTATATTTTAAAATACATTTTATAATTTGTTTTGGTAAAAAAATCATTATTTAATGTTGGCTGTATTTAAGTTTTTAATAACTATACTGGTACAACTCTTGCTGACAGTCTTTAAGACCGTGTTAAAAACTATGATAATTAGTTAAGATCTAATTTCCTGCCCTATCCTAACCTAACCTCCTAACCTAACCAAATTAATAATATTTAAATATTTTCTTTCATTGTTATGTTTACAATATCGAATACCTTGATAGTTAGTAGGAAAAGATCATCGCAAAGCTCACGACCGGTGATGGTAGTCGTCTATCATTACCATAGCTTCAACTAACCATAGGTTTACCTAACTAACCTTCTTATGACTTATTAGGACACTTTGAATAAAAAGATCCTGATTTGCAGGTTGCTAAACTTAAGTGTTTGATTATCAAGTTGATCCTTAGATTGTTGACAACCTTAATCCATGCTATGGATGAAGCCCATATATAATAAAGATATGGATAGTCCACGCCTATTTTAAATACGTTTCAGGCCGCGTTCCCGGAGGGGAAGGAAATTGAGGCTCCTTTATATTGATAGTCGATACTCGAGTTGGCCTCAATTGTTCCCCTCGAAGATCAGACCGCTGATAAGACTATTATGTCCTATCCATTATGTTATATCTTTATTATCTATGATGGAGCCATACCCAGCTCACTCGTGTAAACAATTTGAAGCACATAAAAGCTATCTACTTTATTGGTGGACGGCACTTTAACTACGGTCCCTCAACTTACTGAGGCAACCTTGAGGCATTTCCTTTAAGGAAATTAATTAAATCCTCAAACATAACTCTTAATTTAAGAGTTTGTAACTAATACAATCATAATATAATATGAGTATAGTACATTTCGTAATATTTTTTTATAATATTTACAGTTAGTGAAATATTAAGTTTGTATTTCTCGGAAAGAGCATGCAAGTACGCTATCTGTCAAAACCTTATGATCCGGGCACAGAGGATTGCGGCTCTCAGAGTCACGAGGGCGTACCGCACAGTCTCTGCTGAGGCAGCCTTATTCCTGGCGGGAACTCCTCCGGGTGATCTTCTTCCTTTGGAACGCAAAAGAGTCCGAAGTAAACTTGACGATCCGGACAGAGCAGATTCAAAGGATGAGATCCGGAGAGCAGAGCGAGACATCTTGCTTGCTGCCTGGTCGAACAGATGGAGTCGGGGCGTTAGAGGAGCCTGGACGCGCATGATTCTTCCGGACCTGATAAGATGGACGAAAAGATGCCCCAAAGACCTCACGTTTCATGTAACGCAGGCCCTTACGGGGAACGGGTGTTTCAGGTACTACCTACACAGGATGAAGCGCGCCCCTGATGCGGCTTGCCTGTACTGCCAACACCATGAGGACACTGCGGAACACACGATATTTGATTGTGCTTACTGGGATCCGCTTCGGCTGCCAGTGAAGATGTTTGTTGGTAACCGAAATATAACCCCGGGAGACGTCCAGGATTTGTTGTGCGGCCCCTCTGATGTCCCGTTCAGCGAGGGCTGGAGGCTACGGGCTGCCTCCCAACGTGCTACTCAGTCCTTTTATGACATGGTTGACAACATTTTAAGCTGCAAGGAGCATGATGAAAGGATAGCTGAGAACGCACGAAGAGCGAATGCAGTGGCAGCCGCTCCAAATGACTGACTTTATTATTTATTGTATCGCATTGTACTGCATTGTATTGTACCTATTGTATTAATGTTTATTTTCAAGGTGAAGCAACCATAATAAGTTATGTGTTAAGAATGTGCATGTATTAACGTTTTTATTTAACATTAATAGACGATGGCAGCATAGGAGTAGTAGTGTTCACACAGATCCTCCTCTGCTGTCGGTTCAAACAGAAAAAAAAAAAGTTTGTATTTCTAATATAATATATGTCATGATATTTATGGACGACACTTGCACCAGGGTCCTTCGATATAGTAATGTGGCGACCCGGCATATCTCTTTTAGATAAATGATTAAATACTTATGCAAGTCTTCCAATTATCTCCCTATTATTACAACACCGTTACCAATATGCGTTTTTTTTTTTTTGTTAGTTAATATATTTTCATGATTTCTTTGTATTTATGCTTATTTTCTTAAAATGTTTTTATATTTTCGGTTCATCCGTTACCTACATACATACCTACCTACCAAGTGTGTAAATAAAGAATTTTTTTGTAAACCATTTTGAATTATAATTTATTAATTTAAAAAATTTTTAATAAAAACGTTTTCATTCAGTATTTTTTTGAATTTTAAGTGCATATTTTTGAATACTTCAATATTTGTCTGTTTTTAGTGCATACATGCAGGTAAATATTTAACACTTTTTCATTGCATTAAATTCACAGCCCTGCTA
Source organism: Metopolophium dirhodum (assembly GCF_019925205.1). Classification (NCBI taxonomy): domain Eukaryota; kingdom Metazoa; phylum Arthropoda; class Insecta; order Hemiptera; family Aphididae; genus Metopolophium; species Metopolophium dirhodum. The sequence goes on along the minus strand of NC_083561.1, from coordinate 26,301,186 downwards.
ATTACTTTTACTTCCAATCATAATACCTACCACAGTTAATGTTAAATGTCAAATTGTCAACAATCAACTGCTTCTTCAACTTGATAACACTAAGAGGATGTCAGATTTTTAGCGCACCATTTATTTCTCTCTCTGACCCAATCATTTTAGTGTTTTCTTAATCGTACATTTGGTATGCTACGCGTGGGTCAAAGATGAAAAACAAATAGTGCGCTGACATCCCAACCGGCAACAAGTTTACACGAGTGAGCTGGGTTAGGTGGAGCCATTCCATCATAGATAATAAAGATATGGATAGGACATAATGGTCTTATCAGCGGTCTTCGAGGGGGACATTAAATTGAGGCCAAATAAAGTATACTTATATCGAGTATCGACTATCGACTATCAATATAAAGGAGCCTCAATTGCCTTCCCCTCCGGGAACGCGGCCTCAAATGTATTTAACATAGGCGTGGACTATCCATATCTTTATTATATATGGGTTTCATCCATAGCATGGATTAAGGTGTCAACAATCAAAGGATCAACATGATAATCAAACACTTAAGTTCGGCAACCTGCAACTCAGGATCTTTTTATTCAAAGTGTCCTAATGAGTCATAAGAAGGTTAGTTAGGTAAACCTATGGTTAGTTGAAGCCTAAGAGTCAATAGGGCCTTTGCAATTTAAGATCTTTTCCTACGTATTCAGTACTGTTAACATAACTATTCTACCTTTACACTTTTTCTTCCCCCGTCTCTCACAGCTATATACAGGTTCAGCCACTCTCATTCCACACCTCCATATGATCTGTATTCTGTCTATCCATCTCTTCTTCAGTCTCTTCATCCATTATTTCTCCCCTAAATTAACTTCTATAGCCACTCTCACTATCTCTTATCATACAGTGACCGAGCCACCTAAACCTATTCTCTCTTGTTTTCACTACAATATGTACACTAATCTACACTACCCTTAATTAATTAATTTCTTATTCTATCCTCTTTTGTACCTTAACACCTTACTTATTATTCTCATATCTGCTACTCTCACTCCACTTACCTACCTTAACCTTACATTTCTTTTTCATCTTTCCCTTTCATACACCAAACATTCTGAAATACTGTTGACCCATTTCCTTATCTTCGCCATATCACACACTTCCTAATTCCTATTCACTCAGTCTCTAGTTACCTACAAGTCATCGTACTTGATTATCGGTGAAAATATTTAAATATCATTGAGTGAATTCCCTACTCGAAAGAATTGCTTAAACAAATATCATACCTCACCAATTTTCTAATTTTGAACACGACTTTATTGATAGCCTGAATAGTGTTATACCAGTATAGTTACAATACAAATATTGAAAATTTTCGGGCAATACATCCCCTGATCAATTAACTATAATAAAAAAAAACCTACTGAGAAAGAAGAAAATACATACCCCGTGACGGAATCAAAATCTGCTACGAAACTTAGTCTTCGAAACACTGAAACGTTCACACATTTCAATCTGCTTATGATATATATTTTTCCCAGTTTGAAAATGTTCACATACGAATACCATTTCTGAAATAACACGCATCTTATGCAGTTAAATGTTCTACAATATTCTAATGACCTATGCGTTACAGTCTACAGATATTATATAAACCTACCAATAAATACCTAATATTAATTTTTATTACACAGAGTTTGTATTTTTAAATGTTGTATTCAAGGATTTATTAGTTTTATTTGTATACCTAACAAAAATTACATTTATTCACAAGTCAGTTATCAACTAGAACTCGACTACGAGTAAGTGACTTACGCATAAACATCGACTCTTCCAGTGGAACCTAGCTGTGCTGCAGCACACACTGTCGTCGAAGAAACAGCTATCTTCATCCGTCTACATCTCGCTAATTGAAACTTATCTAGTATACAATACTAGTATCTTTATGATCTGTAATATATATGTGTTCGATGAAAAAGATTGAAATAAGATAGAAATACATATTTTTTTGGTTTTGAATATGAAAGCTGTGAGATGATCGATATGAATTTTGTGAGAAATCTATAGGTACTAGAAAACTAAGACGAGTGTGTTGAATGAAATATATTAAAAAATTGATTAACACAACAATCGCTTAAAAATTAATTTAATTCAAATAATGAGATGAACCTTATTAGATCATTTAAATTTTCCAGAACAAGCCCTCAGTTGTTGGTCGCATGCCAATTTTAACCATATACTAGACCACAAGTTTATAGACATTCTATAATGCATTCTGCTGCCGGTGGCCCTAGACACTGTTGGGGAACTTATATTTCTTTAGTAATTAAATTACGATACGAATTATAAGTTACGTAGGTACTTGTCCAATAATCGACTACCGAAATTTAAATTAAAGAATGTTATATACCTAGGTAACATATAGATCGATTCTAAAACAGAAACTTAACCTAGGTACAAACAATATCACAATATCAAATAGTGAAATGTGAAAATTTGAAGAAAATTTCCTATAGGTATATCCCGTAAAACCCCCAAAATAAAACGTACGTTTGAGGTGTTCTCTTAAAAGTTAAAACCTAAATATTTAATGCCCGTATCCCGTATGCATAGAAAATGTATGTTTCACATTTAACGAAAACTAAAACTATCGTGACGGAACTGAATTACGAAGAACGTATAAAACAAAAATAATCGTCACCAAGTGATAGGTATAATCTGCTATGTACTTACAAATCATATTAAATAACATTAATCATTATGTATTTTCTTATTTTGTTAGGTAGGTATAAAAACCTATCTTCCTACTTATAAAAGCATTACCTAATCATTGATTTAAAATTTTAAAAATTTTCGTAATATCCTAATTTTTGTACACCTATAACAACTGGATTTTAAAAACTACTCTACGTCTAGCGGGTATATAAGTTTGTCTGACAATAAATATTATTTACATTAGGTCTACCGCGTCAACAGAGTAGTAGGAAAAAACTTACGTAATTTATTCTTCCGGCGAAACGCGGTCCCTTTGAGTGTATAATATTGTCTAGTGTCAGAGCTGTGCGTCTCCGTCAAGGAAAATGCAGCGCGCGTCTTCATATCTCCGATCCAAAAGTTCAGTCTGGAAGTATTGAGATTAATGACATTTATAAAAATAAGCACCTAGTTTAATAACCAGAATGGAACGAAATATGTGATTACGTTTGGAATTGCTGTTCGTCTCAGACGATTGTCGTTTGCCATAGATTATATATCACCTTCCTAATCATAGAAAATATAATATATATGGTCCTAACAGATGGATGATGTATATTTTTACATTATCTTCAAAAAAACATTTATTTGTTTCTACTAGACGCAAATGCAAATTGAATTCAAATTTATAATATAGATAACGGTTTTTTTACTTGGTTACCATTTATTTATTACTTGGTTTATAAACAAATTCTAATTGATATAAAATAGTTATTATATAAAAATAGTTTTATTGATCCCAATATTTAAAAATAATGTTTCAAATAAAATAATAAAAAAATTTAAGAAATACCTATTAATTAATATGTATTACCTAAATAACAAAATAACTAAATAAATTCGTGTTTTTTTTAAACATTTTCACGCCCCCCCCCCTACGAAATTTTGTCACTCCTCCTTAGAGTGGTGTGCCCCTTAGGTTAAGAGCCCTTGAAATAGTGCATGTTAAAAAATCAGCAATATCCTCCCCCCCCCACCCCTTGACAAAATCATTTGACTCATTTAGCTACTTTATGAATTAAGAACGATACATTGAACGTACAAAACTGTACCTACCTACATAATAGTTATCAACCTATTAACCCATCAATAATATTATATTTTTTATTGTGTACACTAATCGATTGGTATATACAAAATAACGTTAAGTTATAAATAGGGTGGATTTAAATGCATTAAAAATAAGAAAAATGCCTTAAAAATACGATTTAATGCACTTATATTACAAAGCTTAATAAAATGGCCAGAAAATTTAAAAGTCCAATTTAAACGAATATAAAATAGAATTTAGATAAGTGTATAGGTAGTGTATTCGTTATATTTTGAGTTTCATTATAGCACATCAGTCGATCAGATGCTATTTAATATTTTAAAATAAAAAAATTCGACAGTAATTCCATATTGGCAAGTGTTGTTTTCTATAACTGAAGACTGAAGTTATAGTATCGATCATAATGGGTATGTAAAAAAATAGAAATATAAGAAAAAAAATTACCTTTATTTAATTGTATTTAATTTTTTTCTAATAAGTTTTTATAAAATTGACTTTATCCCATATAAATGTTCTAATTTCATTTTTCAATTCGTTGATAATATATGAAACGAATTCTTTGCTTGGAAAGCAATGTTTTAGAAAATTCAGAAAATGCAGTTTATATTTAAATATTATAAATAATAATTTCTGATGCATTGATGCGGAAGAGTGAGGGGGTGGACAATCAGCCGAACCGAAATATAACATCTTAAACACTTAATATAAACAATTTTTCACACACGCGTCATGGTATGAAAATAAAAAAATATTTATAATTCATATTTATACCGATTTTCTACCAAAAAAATAAATTACTTTAATCTTAATATTATTTATTAGTTAACGATATCTTTGCTCAGAATCGTTTTTAGTTTGTTCGTTTTGTATTTTAATAGTTTATACGTGGATATATTACTATTACTAATAATTATAGTAGTTGTGTTTGCTTTATTTCATTATTTTATTTAGTACTATACCAATAAATTATATATTAATTAATAATTTTTAAAACATTGTGTTCAAAAAAATAAAAAAAAAATGTCATTTTAATTAGAGTCTTGTAATGTACCTACCTATATTTAAAAAATAAATAATTATAATAATAACTGTTGAACTTTTAGGGACATAATAGGTAACACATTCGTGTATGTAGTATTACACTATTTATATACCTATACGAGTATACGAGTAAGTATATTATTCATAAGTGCGCACACGTCAGGATAGGCAGTTGACCATTCCGTGAATATACTTTTATGTGTACATGGTTATACATCCCTAATCCCTATGATATAGAATATAGATATTAGGTGAACAATAGAAGTTAAGTATGTGACACTAAATTAATAGCTACCTATAACTTATAACGTTGTACTTGGAAAAAAAAATACCAGTTATTAATTAAAATTGTATCTTATGAATATTATCAGTTACAAGTCATAACATATATTTCTATAAATTAAACCAAAATATTTATATATTTATATTAAGTACCCTGTATAGGTATGCACCTATTAATTATAATTATTCTACAAACAGGGACTGGAAAAACGACGACGGCGTTTATATCTCGCGTATTTTATACATTTCTAGTCCGGAACTAAAATATGTGCCTACAACACTTGGATAGCACATTTTTCGTGACATTAAATATTTGTTTTAAGTCTTAAAAGTAAATTTAAGCCCCAAAAGAATATAAAAACAAACTTACTTTAATTATCGACTCCTTCGGCGGAATCCGTGACGTGTGTGAATTGCGACGCCCATGAGGAAACGCTCCAGAATACAGCCAGAACTTAGAATATTGTGATTTATGAAAAATAAAATTATACGAAACGTAGTAAGTTTTTTGCTCATATCTTCTTAGCTTATTAAAATTTTAGAATTTTTAATCGACTGTGTCTTCTGCAACGACTTTGAGATTTGCCATAGATTAAATAAATAAATGATAGATATTATACTAGGTACGTCAATATGATGAATCCACGGATATAATATAATGCAACTTTTTATATCAAAGAGTTCTGTGTTAAGGAACAATTTGTTCATTGAATTTTGATATGACAATAAACCAAAATAGTTTATAATATTGAATTTGAATTATAATAATATGATATAGGTATTATTTATATTATTATTTTCGTTTATCAATTTAATTATTGATTAAGGTGGTGAATAGATATCAGAAGCACAAGAATATTTTTATAAGAGCATATTGTATTTTATGAATTATTAAATAAAAATGTGATTACTGGATTTTAGAGTTAACATAAAGCCATAAACGTATACAGTAAATTCATCAAATACTATAATACCAACTATATTTTTACAATGATGTGTGTTTTTTTTTATTAATATTTTTAATTATTTTTTCTTGTGGTCTGTGTAAACGATAAGTATTCGTAATAAAGATTCAATTTTCATATATAATATTATATTATAGGCACTCAGTATGTTATCATATGTTTATTTTTAGTTTAATTTAATTGTAGGTATTTAGTAAATAATAATAGGTATACGAAATTGTGTTTTCGAATAGCAATTTATTGTTTGTATTAATACCCACCATAATAGGGAACTAAAATTTTTTAAATGATGTACAAATGTATTTTTGGTGTTTTAAGGCTGCTGTAAGATCAATTTATGAGAATCCTTGCATTAAATTGTTAGGATTATTTGATATGAATAATTATTTTATTACATATAGGTTTATTACATATTGGTATGTCGATCAGAAACTATATTTACACTGAATGTTAATAGTAAAAAGCTATTAAAATATCTATTATTTGTATTTATTTGTTAATAATAACTTAAATATTAGCAGTAATCTTGTTCCTTTCACAAAATGTTTTTTAATTATTTTTAATTTAATTTACATTTATCCCAAAGTGATCTCTGAATAATCATTCAATGATGAATTTAATAGTTACATTCTCGGTTACATTAATTGGATTATAAATTAAAATAAACTACAGTTTCCAGCTTCTACTACAACATTATTTTATATTTTATTTTATGTTTTTAATTTTTTAAACGCAGTCTGCACCTTGTGTTGGTGATTTTACACGTAATATAATAAAATTGATACTAGTGATGAGTAGGTAAGTATACCTTATTGTTTAATCAAATTATTTACACGATTATTAACTAAAAAAATATCTATGAAGTATAAACATCCGCATTTCCATTAACTATAAATTCATAATTGTATGAGCTATACATGTTACATATATTTTTCGAAAAAACTATTTAAAAAAACAAGAATAATTCCTATTTGATGTCACACGGGTTGATCTAGCAACTGACTGCTACGACAACTGTGCAATTTTTTTTAAGCATAATACGTTTTGAAAACGTCCAGAAAAGAGTTTGTTTTAAGACTGTCCGTCTTGATAACAACTAATTTAATTTAGAGTGTATTGTTATATTATATTATAATGAAATTAATAATTATAGTAAAATATATAATTGCAAGACATTTAATACCTATACCTATAGCCATCTAGGGTATAAACTACACTAAAAAAGGTGTAAGTATGCTAATAAAATATATGAGGTGTATAATGTATTTATGTATATAAAAATATAAAATATAAAGATTAATAACATTATATTGTTTTAAATACTTCGCGCAAACCTAAGGTGATACCCGGCGTATAGTATAACATGCAAAAAGGTGCGTATTAAACTTGGCGTGGTGAAACGAAGACGGTCTCGCGTATTTTATACATTGCGCTATTGGGATTAAACTTATAAATGCTTCTACGTCACGTAGTTAACAGATTGTCCGTGGCAATAAATATTTAATTTAAGTCTAAAAAGTAAATGTAAAATAGTAGGTAATAATATGAAAACAAACTTACTCGTAAACATCTACTCTTCCGGTGAAACGTAGCTAGAGTGCCGCCATCGCCGAAGAAACAGCTATCTTCATCCATCTTCATCTAATCATCTCACTCCGATGAACTGAAACTTGAAAGTATCGAAATATTTAATGAAAATAACCTGATCAAACGAAATTTGCGAGTTTGTGTTACAACTTATCCGGTTTAACGAACTGTCCGTTTATATTTGTGGCCTATTATTTTTTTGTTCACTGAAATCAAAATACACAATATATTATATTTATAATACAATAGTATTGCTGAAATTATTAGAATTGTTAACCGTCGCCGACGAATTTTGACAATTGACGATTGCCATAGATATCATAAAATATATTATTTACTATGATAAATCCAAAGAACTTATATATTATTATATAAGTACTTAGTAAACCTATACGGTATATTTATAAATTGTATGTTCTTTTACAGAAATCTTTGTCATCTGCAATGCACCTATTCTGGTTTTCTATTTCAATTATAGTTCGCATGCCAAATTTAACTATACAAACTGGTCCGCAAGTTTATAGACATTCTAATATATTCTCCCGCCAATAGACAAAGTGTTTGAGAAGTTATATTTTTTTGGTACCTAATTAATTTACAATATGAATTATTAAAAGTTACCTATGTAGGTACTTGTCCAAGACTCGACTAGGTACCTGCAAATCATTGGTTTTTATGGTATAGCCTTACGAAGTTCACGATTTTCGGTGTTTTACGCACCCGTACAACGCTTAAAGTTTACCGAGCTTAAGTATTACAAATTAATTTTTTTTTTTTAATCTAGGTAAATCAACGTTTTAAAATTGATGATGCAAAAATAATTCTGACACCCACCCATGGTGGTTTTACATAACAAGTCGAGGGATGTTTTTGATTTTAATTGTTCGAGCAAGCGCAGTGTGGTATACCGGGTACCGGGGGTACATATGAAAATACCAAAAATTTCAATTAGTTATAATACATATAACTTAAAAATAAGACTGACCGCCAAGTTCAGACTTCCCTGTCGTTTTCAGTTAAAAACTAATGATTTCCGGCAATTATTTTTTGCAATATCGTTCTTAATTCTTTGTTACTTGTAATATATACATATGTCTATTTTAAAAATATTATTCGTGGGTAATTGAAACGTCTAAAATATATTATCATATACAAATACGATAATAAACAAATAATAATAATTCAACTTAACTGGCTACGGTATTAATAATATTTAATAATATCAATATAAATATAGTATACAATATCCTAGGCTGACAAATCGTCTCCACTTAAAATCGTTTTTCGTAAACTATGATATTATATCATTGAATTCAAATTTAACACTATCCATAACAGTCACCCACTTGTAACCTACTGTTCAGCAGTCACTTCCAATTTTTTTTTTTAGATTCTGAGGGAAGCGACGAATGTATTGATTTTACAATGATGTGTGTTTTTTTATTTTTTTTTGTTGTGTCTGTCATCACCTTTTAGGACAGTAAAAGTGCTTGAATTTTCTTTAACAGTAACTTTTCTGATAGGAAAGTGAATCTAGTTGGTACCATGGGGGGTCAAAAGTAAAATTTTCCGAAAGCGACGTGAAAAACAAAGGAAAAATGGGAATTTTTTACGCAAAGTCCGTTTTCGAGAAAATCGATTTTGGTTTTTGGTGCAACTCTAAAACAAATGACCGTAGGTACATTAAATTTTGACTGAATGTTTATATTAGCATTTTCTATACATTATAACATTTTCCAAATATTTTGACTTATTTTGAGCTGTTTACGGACATTTTCAGTTTCCATTTTATTTTAGTTTTTTTTTCTATAAATATCAATAAAATGTTATTTATTGGTTAAAAAAGCTTGAAAATTTAATAGAAGGCTCCTAGGTTATTGTTTCAAAGGCATATGAAAAAAAATTAAAAATCCTTAGTCACGGTTTTTATTTATAAGCATTTAAAATTCAAATATTGACAAAATACGGACAAATCACGAAAATTATCAAATTATTTTGAGTTGAGAATTCATAAAAATTTTTCTTTTTCAATCTAAGATTCGAAAATGTAATACAAGATTATCCTTAAGTTTACCTACCTATATCAAGAAAAAAAATGTCTACAAGAAAGTCAAATTAAATTTTTATGAACGTTTGAAATTCATATTTTTACAACATTTGATATTCACTCGATTTCTCATGTAACGATTTTCTTATTTTGTTGTAATTAAAAAACGTATGACTGTAGATACTTGAAAATTTCACTGAATGTTTATATTAGCATTTTCTATACACCATAAAATGTTGAAAATATTTTGACTCTTTTTGAGCTGTTTACGGACATAGTCAGTTTTCAATTATTTTTAGTTTTTTTTTCTATAAATATCAATAAAATTTTATTTGTTGGATAAAAAAGCGTGAAAATTTAATATAAGGCTGCTGATATATCGTTCTATAATAGTTGTTAAAAAATATTAAAAATACATAGGCTCAATTTTTATTTATAAGCATTTAAAGTTCAAATTTTGACAACATTTATCAAATTTATAATTTAATAAATAATAATTATTTTGTAGTTAAAAATTTATAAAATGTTCAAATTTTGTAGCTAAGGATTAAAAATTTAAAACAAGGTTCCACGTAAATAGGTTATATATAAATTACTTTATTCACTATAATATCATCAAATATACTTGGTAATATCATAGGCTGACGGACCGCTTTCGCTCAGAATCAGGTCCATTTCAATGCCCCCCCCCCCCCCCCCCCCCACTTTACAAGAGGTGAGCATGTTTTATGAATCACCCTGTGTATACACATAAATACATTTTCTACAGTTCAACCCGTCGTATACTTACATGCAACAACGACTGCAGACTTTTAGTTAGGTACCCATTATCATAAATTAAATGAATGACAAAACGACAAGTGTTTGCATTTGTTTTCGAAACAATATTCACTTTTCAATTAATGAATAATGATAATAGTTTATTGTAATTTATGGTTTTTTTTCCGTGCAGGAAATGGTCGGTATATTTGCTTACTAACATCTACGTGTCGTGAATTCCTTATAGATACAATATACACATATATATATACAATATGAGTGACCAAGTTCCAAACACAGGACACAGGACACTGTTATAACTGCGTGTGTATGCGTGTGCAAATGTGCGTTGGGAATTATAAAACTATTTCTTTGAGAAGGATATTCGGATATTACTTTCCCACTCTTCATCTATAACAATGTGCAACTTTGCAGTTATAGTAATCGATAAACATTTCGTGGCATCCGCAATGTAAATATTTACATAAACAATATGTTACATTAATATGCATATTAATCAAACATAATAATAATATATACACCTATTATTATAATTGTATTATTTATACACACTGCAGCAAGCCCGGATTAAGTATCAATTGGGCCCCGGGATACCATACACTTATTGGGCCCCTTTCAACTTTAACTTCAAAATAATTGTATCATTACATATATTAAAGAATTTATATTATTGTATAATTTTTTACTATACAAAAAATATACAGAATATATCTTATCTCATTGTACGCTGCTTTTTTTTTAACAATTATGGATCGATGATATGGAATTTTGTTAAAACAAAAAAAGACGTATTTCTCTATTTTTAACTGGCAATTTTTTTTATACAATTTTTAAACACCCAGTTATACCAATAATAAAATCGACTTTATTTTTTCAAATGGTAACCACTATATTTTTTTATGGATTCTAGTAATGCTTTTTTCCTGAAAAGGTGACAGGAAAATGATAAATTCTGGTTCACTATAGGTTATGGAATAATTTGTCCTCCATGGACAAGCATATATAAAATAAACACAGAATTGAATACTCTACGTAAAGAAAACACGCCTCCACTTATATACAAAAACCTTCTGAAAAATACCCTAGAGAACCAAAATGAATTTCAAGAACTATATACAGATGCCTCCAAAAATGACGAAGGGGTAGGAATAGCCATAATAAAAAACAATTCACAGACATCATTCAAACTACCATCGACATGTTCCATATATACAGCCGAAGCACTTGCTATATTGCTAGCCATAAAATATATAAACAAAAAGGAAAACCAAAAACATATCATTCTAAGCGACTCGTTAAGTACACTAATTAGTGTAAAAAATAAATTCAATCCGAGCGATATAGCAATTCAAATTCAGAATAGACTAGAGGAAGCAAACCAAAAGAACAACAATATAAAATTAATCTGGATACCTGGACACATTGGAATAATCGGCAACGAGAGGGCAGATAAACAAGCTAAATTAGCAATCAATTCACCGAATTCACAATATATTAACATTTCATCATACTCTGACATAAGAAAACAAATTCAAAGAGACACCACTATAATATGGCAAAATATATGGAACATCCAAAACACCAAATTAAACCAAGTTAAACAAACGGTCCAAAGATGGAGAAGAAATCCCAATATTAGTACCACAAATGAAAAAAAACTAAATAGGGCCAGAATTGGCCACACAAGACTAACTCATGAGTACATAATGATCAAAGGAGACCCACCAATATGCCAATCATGTGGCACAACAATTACAATAAAACACATATTCGAAGAATGTAGAATTTACATACAACAAAGAGAGGAGCTCAATATAAGCCACCAAATTGGAGCAAGTCTAGGCCCAAATCCTGAAAATGAGATCAACACCATCGAATTCTTTAAGACAACCAAATTACTCAAGCTACTCTAGTCAACCCCTTTTCAATGTACAAATTACTAAACGAACTAATCTAAAACTGTTTCTATTGTATCTTTTTGTATTTAATTCTTAGATCTGTTACCCACTATAAATATTATGTATCTATTATTTATAGTAACATGCTAATGACCAAGTTGTCGAAGCAGAAATTTTATAGATTTCAAGACCAATAAAAAAAAAAAAAAAATATAGGTTATGGTCCTCTAAATTTTAGTATAATATGCATTAATACTTTTAACTGAAATACCTAATTTATACAAGAGCTAAATATTTTTTCTTATAACTACCTTTTTATATACTTAAATAATTAAATCAGTAATCTAAAATGCTCAAACAAACAAAATTGTTGGCAAACATAGTTCATTATTTATAGTAATTTTTCGTGTTATAAAATTGAGAACAATTTTATTTTATAATTGTTAATAATACTTACATAATTTTTTTTTTTAATTGTATTGGATGCGTTAAAAAATATATTTTGGGGATAAATATGGGCCCCCAAAATCAATGGACCCCGGGACCGTGTCCCCTTGCTCCTCCCCCTTAAACCGGGTATCTTATACTTTTGATTCAAGTATTCAAAATAATAAATAAAAGTCGAAAACCTGCCGGAAAACTGTGATGTAGGTTGTAGGTATTATATACTTAATATTATTATAGCCTGTATAACCTATATAATATAATATAATGCGTAGGTATAACGCAAACGCATCTTCGTCATGCACAGCTTGTCTATAACTATTATAATTAAAAACACTACAGTATAAAAAATTAGGTAAGTTCTTATCAGTGGTTTTTAACCGATGTTCCATGAACTTGGAGAAAGTGTTCAGCCTGAATTAAAAAATTAGTGAAAAAATAAAAACGTTTATTAAAAAGAAGAATTTTTAGTTTCATTGTCTTTATACTTGTACTATACAATTATTTTATTTTCAATTGACTGACGTACCATATACTGACAATATAAGTATACTGTTGTATATTATGTACCTAATTTTAGATATATAGAATATATTATATGTACTGTTTTATTTTACAGCTGTGATCCTCAAAATCGTATAAAATTCTAAGGGTTTAGTTATTCTGAAAACGTTAAGAACTATACTGCAGATATACATTATACAACGATTATAGACGAGTCGTAGCGGTGTAGAAATTTATAATTTATATAGGTATAGTTTAAGTATTATAAAATGTATATATTATGTACTTATTATTATGATCTATGACATTATATTATGTATATGAATTAAAATATTTATAACATTTAAATTTCATTTTATGAAATTGAACGGATAAATGTGATTTACCTATTAATTATGAACTATAATATTATAATAATATATCTTGATTTATTAGTATGGACACCGAAAAGCTGCAGTGTTTACTTATATAACCGCACTCGTAGATGCTAGAACATCGAGAAGATCCAAAAATGCGTTTATCAAAATAGTTTCTAAAAAAAAAATAATAGTATACCTAATACTATAATATGTATAAGAATAATATTACGTGTGGGTTTGTGACTTGTGTGGCAAGTATATAACTGTATAATTTAATCCTCTATGCATAATATTATAATATACACGTGACTTTACGACATTCGGTAATCATCATAGTTGATAATTATAATTCAGAGATTTTAAACGAAATATATGGCAGTTAATGCGTTACGACTTAAAACAGTGTATAATGTGCCAAGAACTGGAGCGAAAGATTATTTTTACACACTTGTGGATAGTAAATCTTCGGAAATTGTCAAAAATTACTCCTCCGGTAGACGGCAACTATTATAAGTTCTCCAATAGCTGCGGTCTGTTCCGAGCCGAAATTTATGTGGAATACAAAAACGGAATATTTTTTCAAACATTTACTGGGCAGACCGCCAACGGAATGAATAGGCAACAGCATTACTTTAAAACGTAGGAAGCGGACGTTTAAAATTCGATGTACGCGCGAAATCCGACTGATGAGAGAAAACAACCATTTGACCTGCACATATTAATTTGTACAAAACAATACAACACAACACCCCGTGAGTGTTTGCCGGATATTTTTATTTGCAGTATTGCATAATATTTATATACTATCTCTTGAGTTCTGACTCAATTGATAATCAAATTATTAAAATATATATTTTTTATAATATTGAACTGTAACCATATAAGTATGTAACATATAACAAGTACCTAGCTAACATTTAAACAATATAATGTATCATTTTTGAATTGTAATTTGTCTTAAACGAGCGACTAAAAAATAATTATGAGCGCCAAGGACTCGGTATACGCATGTACAACGTTTTGTTTTAAACTGTCGTTGGTCTATCCGGACTTCGAGAATTAAAAAGCAAAATTAAAAAGTTATGACTAAACGACGCGTATTTACGTAATAAAAATTAAAAAGCATAAACTCGTCTGTAAGACTTCAGGTACTGCAGACTATACTGACTATAGTTAGGTATGTTATGAAAGTATTTAATCTCAGTTTCTTAGTTTAGAATAGTAATTTAGTTACCTAAACTATATTTAAATGACGAATACCTACGAGGTATTTTGTTTACTTCACGACACCACTGCAGATTAATACATTATTTTCTTTCCATAATATAGTTAGGACAGGTAGGTACTTTTTGTCTATTTCTTAATTCACGACAATCGCTAAATTATTTTTAAATCCGTAAATAACTAGGTGCAATTTGAATATTATTTGTTTTATGAAATCAGAATAATTTTAATTGCCATAAATATTTAATATTAATTACACTATTGTCTATTACAAATTATTATCTGTTGTAAAATGTAAATTGGTAATGCTTGTCCTTGAGATGTATACATTATATTATATACTTTGTTTCTTAAATTCCAATTAGCTTCGAAAAATGTCAGCATTACAAAATATTTTAAAATTGGTATACCTATAGGTTATGTTTTATATGTATAACTGTATTTTGTAAATTAATAAATAATAGTAAGATACACCTCAGTACCTCACCACCACAGTTATACAATTTCAAGTTTTTTTCTTAAATGTAATATACGATGATTATTATTGGTTATAAATTATAATGTTTGTACACCAATTATATATAGATTATAGGTACCTAGTATATATATATTATACAAACTAGTGCATACTACCTACCCTAAATTACTAATTGGTACATTTTTTAATGCTAGTTATGCTAGTTTATATTGTAGATTAATATACATTATATACATATTTAAATCCAAGAATTAAAAACGTTTAGAAATTTAATGTTTTGGTTCATAATATTTAAAAAAAAAAAAAAGTTATTCGTTT
Organism: Metopolophium dirhodum; assembly: GCF_019925205.1. Taxonomy (NCBI): domain Eukaryota; kingdom Metazoa; phylum Arthropoda; class Insecta; order Hemiptera; family Aphididae; genus Metopolophium; species Metopolophium dirhodum. The sequence continues at coordinate 26,285,471 of NC_083561.1, read as the reverse complement.
ATATTTTAATAAGGCTATTTTATCAAATACATTTTTGTTTTTTGATAACGTTTTTTTAAATTTATTTTTGATTTTGAAAAATGTATTTTTGTTTTTTAATACCATTTTAATTATATGTTAATTATTACTCCTTCGTAATTTTTTGCTCTTACTAGTTACACTATGCTACTAGTCTTGTACACCACTATATTCTATGTACGTGGGTCATGAGATGTTAAAATTAATCGATTTTCATAATTTTTGCTAATATTTAGTATGCAATTAGTATGGATTTGAAAAATGGTCCTATAAATTCATACTAATTGCATACTAAATATATGCAAAAAAAAAAATTATGGAAATCGTATACGTAGGGTCGCGGGGTGCTGGGATAAAATACGTGAAGAACCCAGTCCCTAAAATATCCAAATATTCGTACTACACACATAGTCCCCAAATCGGTCAAATCTAAATTATTTCTATAGATAAACACTTAAAACATACTATAGTATACTGTATACCACCGTTCACGACTAAGCTGATAATAATAAAAATAGCTACTTTCCATAACAATGAATAGTTTATAATAATAACTATAATAATAAGAGTATAAGACGTAACAACACAAAATATTGTTTACTGTGTGTCTGTGTAAAATGTAGATAATAATTAAAATGTGGTTTGGCAAAAAACCATTAAAATATAAAAAAAATGTGAAGATATAAAATTATACATAATATTATTATAAAGGTTTAATTAGAATAACACACTTTTAAATTTCGTACTACACACGGCAATTTTCGTACCACACAAAGTGTGTCGTAGTACACACAATTTTAGGTACTGGAAGAACCTACCATATTCAATGTTGTCTATGTTGACGTGTGTGAAGTTGCCCCCCCCCCCCCCCAATATCGGGCAAATCGATCCGCACGTGTGATATTTATTGTTTATACACAAAACTCTAACATTTAAATGCATGTATATAATTAACTATAACGTATGACTTATAAGTAAAAAAAAATCTATTAGGTATATATTAGTACCTCCTTGGTATCTATTAGGTATATATATATCCTTGGTAAATCTATTAGGTATATATATATCCCCTTGGTAATTAGAAATTAATAACTTTGACGTCATCGTCATCAACAAATTCGTTTCAACATGTTTTAAATAAAACAAAATTATCGTAATATTTCGTTTTATTCAATTTTTTAAATTTTAATCAAGTATTACGTTTTTGTTTTATAATTTTGTTCCATTTTTTCCGTATGTTTTATACATTTTTAATCTCTGCATTTAACTATACTATTGCAGTATTATACCTATATAATGTATGTCTGTAATATTTGTTTGAATTCGAGTTTTTAAGCAGTTCAAATTAAATAGTTAACTACTTATACTGTAATAGTTTGTCAGTTAGGAATATTTATTAGATTTTGTTTTACAATATTGTATTATTGTCTACGCGTAATTTAAACATAGATAGGTACCTACATATTATTATTATAGCATATTAGTACCTATATATGTATAGTATAATATACGGCTTCATAATAATATAATATTAGATAATAGATATACTATTTACAAAATTATTACGTTCCGCACGATAAGATAATGTTTTGCAGAGTATAATACAATTTATTTAGAGTTTTGTAATTTAAATAATTGTGACGAAGGACGCATTAATCTGCATAAAATTATAATGGAACGTATTCTAACGTAACTATATACGAGTTCGGACAGTTCAGTGTTTATTCAGGCACGTATCCAATAACTTTAAGACTAACAATGTCAATGTGTACATTTTCCTGGATATATACCACTGGATATATTGTCATGACTTAAATCTATAATTATCTAGGTATATTAATATATTTGAGGAAGTAGGGCTAACGTAGTTTCCCCCTCATGTGACGGTTCATCTTAAAAAAAAGTGTATATTAATATAATATGCAACTGACTAACTGTTCACAGCTGTACCAAATTATTATTTTATATTTGTATCTAATAAATAATAACAACTATAATGTATGCATTATACTTTAATTAATTAATATTAAGATATAAATTTATTGATGTCTGGCGGCCACACTCTACGCTTACGCACTTTCATTAACAAATTATAAATGTATACGTAAATATATTATAGGTAATACTAGGTATATATGGTAGGTACGCGTATGTTAGCTAATATATAATATAGTATATAATATATGTACCTACTATATTACAGTATGAAATATGTAATACATAATTTTGGCCGTAGTCATTTTTCTCCAAAAAAATAAAAAATAATTCTTGACCATTTTCCTCCAATAAGTAATAAATAAAATAATAAAATAGTTAATACAAATAATTTATGCATAATAATATCAAAAATTAAAAATATTCTTTATTAGGCTTAATATAGATAATATAGCCGATACCAGAATGTATCAACCGAAAATGTGATCCTAGCAGGGTTGACATTTGAAAAAAAATTCAGTTTGATGCTATTTACAATTAAAACGTTACGACATTTTTGCATCTATCGTTATTTAGAATTAAAATTTAAAACGATATTCAATTTTTGCGTTTATCGTTATTTAGAACTAAAACATTATACAAGTTTTACGTTTATCGTTATTTAAAATAGTGTTAATAATAGGCTATACAATTTTAAAATAATAACTGTACAATAATAATGGCCCAGATACGAAATATAATAAAATCAATTCTTAGAAATAAATAGATTTTAAAATATTTCGTTATGCGTTATATTTTTCGATTTATGATATTCTATAAATTACGTTGAGCGTTATGTTTTGTTTAATGATATATAATATATTTTGTTAATCGTTATGTTTTGTTTTGCGGTATTTAATTATTTTTGATTATCGTTTTCCGTTATAATTACGTTTACAAATTTCAATCGTTTTTTTTGTCAAATATAACGTTATTATAACGTTTGCAAGCCAAATTCCTAGCCTTACTCTATCTTTATAATACGGAACGTAATACTACAACACTGGCTAAAATATTGGAGGTAAATAGACATAATTTCAGTCTAAAATAATGTGGAGGAAAATGGACAATGGAGGAAAACGATACCTCGTTTTTAGAGGAAAATGAAACCGCCCATAATTTTGTACGTAAATAATAGTTAAGAATAAAGTAGAAAAATTGTAGTAGGTATCTATAATTATAAAAAAATTATCAACTGGTTTACTGCGGTGCCTGTTAAATAAGATGGGTTGTTGGATTCAATTGGATTAGGGTCATACGATCAGGAATATAGTATGTAGGTACCTAGATATGGGCCCAAAATGCGAACGACGAGAAACTTATAAAATTGTTGTAGAGAAGCAACTTATTTCTATTTTCTGTAATAGCTATCAGTAGGTATACCTACTTGTAATTTGTTAAGTTAGTTTACTGTACATGTACAAATAATATAATAGCCTTGTGAACTTGTATGTTATGTTTTTATTTAGTACAGAAACATACATAATATTATAATAAGTTAAACATGTTTTTAATATTTATATTATATGTAGGTATTATGAAGTTATGTATATATACCATATTTGCAAGAAAACAAAATTGAACATATTTTATGTAATTTCAACGAAATTAATTAATTGCGTGAACATAATATTTAACGTTTTTACAATGTTAAAAAATATATGAAATTTGTTAACATAAATTAAGAGTTATTTGCAATAATTGACAGACAATTTTATAATTTTTAATTGGGTAGTATATTATAAATGTATTACCATTATATAATTACAAGCGTACGTCCTAATTGCATTAGTACTTAATGAAATATATTTCAGCTATGTGCTATCTACCTATGCCCTAGCTATGTTAATAATTGTTCCGTATACTTGACGATGAAATGTAATGACCATTTTCCAGTAGGTAGAAAGTAGATAATTATTAATTTATGTATATTTTAGGCTACTTCATTTCATATATTATGAATATATAATGGGAATAATGAAATATTTAAATAAATAATGATAAATGATTTATTTGTAAATACACGTTATTGTAAATTGTGATATTATTTAGTTATTACCAATTAAAGTAATTACCAATTAATGTTATTTTATATATAGAAAGTACCTATGTATAATTATTAGCACATTAATATGATTATAATTGTAATAAAATATTTTTTTTATATATACGATTTAACTAACATAAACAGTACCTATACTGCGTATACATATCATGTATACATCTTTAATATAATAGGTATAGTCTGTAGGTAATGTGTGTTCTGAGTACACATATAATTATAATTTAAATACACTGTCACTTTCATATAATATGAAGTAATAAATAATAATTAGATATTATACATCCATAAATCCATTTACAAAATGGCAAATTAAAGAAAGAAGTATGCTACTAATTATTATAAATTATGTGTCATTTCATCAAACACAATATTTATTACCTATAGCCTACATAGTGTTATAGTATATTTTATATCTATTTTATTCAGTACCTAGCTATTTTTGTAGGAAACTACACTGCAGTACCTATACTACTATACTCTATAAACTTTGGTTGACCATTGATGATTTATAAAATAAATATTAGTTTGATAGGTATAAATATTATTGTAATACAAAAAAAGAGACAGCATACCTATATATGGGTAGTAGGTACCTACTAGTCAAGCGTGTAAAATGATAATGATAATGATAAAACGTCGTCTAATTCCGTATGTAATGTACTCGGTATTCCTCAATCCAGCAATCAAGTTGTAAAAAAATTAAGTAAATTTAAAATGTAAGCACTGTGTTTGAATATGTATTTTATCTTATCATCATTTTTATAAAGCGTAAATACTTTGTTGTTTTATTTAACAAACACGTTTATAAACTGCAGATTAAGATTATAATATATATTTGATATTTGATAAAATTGTTATTTGTTTTAACAAATAACACATATTATATTATACTATACGTCATACGATATTAATTTATCTTAATTTATATATACATTGTATATAATTTGATAACTATATATAATACCAATCTTTATAACTTTCGTCAAAATTGGTCGAGTAATTTTCGAGTCCATAAGTTACAAACATTAATGACTTGACTTTTGTTGTACATTTGAGTAACAATAACAATAAAATATTCAATATTATATTCATTTATTTAAAAAAAACACCTTAGCAATGCTTTAAAAAAATTTCAGCAACCATTGGAAACATTATAGGTAGGTATATGTAAACAAAAAAATTGATTTTGTGAGCCAAAACGAAATTCATGTGTCAGCCAATCACGTGTTTGCAACCTAAATAAGGCTTGAAACACCTTCAGTCTCAAGAAATCGATTGGTATAACTTTTATTGAAATTGCCAATTGGTCTAGTAGTTTCTGAAAATAGCCGTTAATGAAAAACTCATTTCACATTTATATACCCATCATATATAATAAATATTTAGATACATACCTATAATCTATAATTTAAAAATCAGGGCCCATTACACTATTTACATAATATAACCTTTTTACTACATAAAAAAACGGCTGTTTAATATACATACTATTAGGTACCTAATTACACAATTTTAGAACACTATTCACTAAACATGGCTATATTTCATTTCTATATACATATTATAGTTGCGCAAATGTAAATAATAATAACTAATTTAACGTCCATATTGTTTATTTCAACTTTCAAGAGCACACAGTACACTTGTTACTATTTATATACTATAAAACTGAATTCTGATCTGTTTTAAATAGTTCTTTCATTGATGGGCTCGGTCTCTGTTTGGTATTTTAAGAGGCATAGTTTTAATTTGTTGTTTCTAATGTTGGGCCGTATTAGTTTATATACTTCTTATATTATTGCCACTTGTCAGCCAGGTTAATGTTATATTATGCTTTAGACTTATTGCCTATTAATGCCTATTATATAATACAACGAGAAGATATAAATACGAAGACAAAAAAATATTATTTATAAGTAATATTATATATATTATATATATCTAAGTGTTAATAATATTTTTATATAATTAACATAAAGTTCTATATTTAGGTTAGGTTAGGTAGGTATATAAAAATAAATTAGTCTGTAAGCAACTACAATATCTATATTAATTATTCAATACTATAGGTATGTAATAAATAGGTTAACGGGTAGACGTCACTATTAAAAAAAATGAAATATTAAATAACCTTACAAGGCAATTATTGCAATACTGTTAATACTTGCACACATTTTATACTTACTGAAAAAGGGCCACATCGTATAAGTTAATATTAACTGGAAGTTGCTAGCAATTTTTGAAGTATACAAATTAAAAACACAATATATTATTGGTACTTACTCCGATATAAGAACTGAGCAAATAAGTGTTTCTTCTCTTAGTTTAATTGTTATTGTATTTCATTTAGTTTAACTAGGTTTTAAAGAATATGGCATTTCATAGAGGATTTATCGAACAAACTGAAATATGTAAGTATACTTAATGTCTGTAGTTCTGTACCTACTACCTAGGTATATGGCTTATATATATTATACAGATAGAACTGACTTTTGGAATAACTTTTGTTATCAATATTTTTAAATATTTTTTTAGTAAATAATTTATAACCACTTGCGTTACACGTATAATAAAAAAAAATTAACTATATTTATTTTTTAATACTGAAAATAAAAAATGGTTAACTTGATTTAAATTTTTTTGAATAAATAAAATAGCCAATTTGGGAATCTGATTATAAGAACGATTTGGATGGTAAAAACATTTATCTAAGTCAAGTAGTTTATTTTTTAGAATTTTTTTAAATATCCATATTTTTTTGATTAAATTAATTTTGAACGCAATAACTTTTTTAAAAATAAATATTTTTTGGAAATTTGCTAACCTGGGTATATTTCTTAAACTATTTACTTATCATATAATTTTATCAATTTTCGTCATACGTTTAAGTAGCATAATTTTTTTAATTTTTTTTTGGTCAGTTCTTTCTGTTACATCCTGTATTATAAACGATATACATTTTCTTTTATATATTACCTACTTTTAACATTTTGGTAATAAATGGTTGATACATAAATTAAAAATATATCGAATTATTTGATATTAACCGAGTCCAGTAGGTATATAAATAAGTAGGTATAATATAAATTATAATGACGTATATTAATTATTAAGTTTTCCGTATCGGTACGGCGGTACCACACTACCACCTAATAATTAATAATTCTAATTCTAATACAGGTTTTAGCGTCAACTTTTCAGATGAACGCTAGTCCGCGTTAGTCAGTGAAAATATAAAGTCCAATATGAAGTTCTAAACCAGTGGTTTTCACTTTTCCGACTCCCGTGCTCCGGTAAACTTAGCTAACTTAGGTAGTTCATATATTTAGTATTGTATTATAACATATACTCCTGAGTGGCTTTGTGTTGACCACGACATTTCCGTTGGTTAGCCTTAAGAAAAAGGTCGTTTTTCCAAATTCGTGTCCGTTATTTCCGTCGAACTGTCCGATACTATGATTATCGATTTAACCGTTTTCGCGTAGCCGTCCTTGAGCTTGTATAATATATAGGACAAGGTACCAGTAATAAAGCATACAGGGGCTTGTCGTTCAACAGTCTTCTGAGGGTGTAAGGGGTGGAATATTAAAATCTGATTTTTTTCTTAGTTTTAAATATTACATTTTTTTTAGTGACGATAACATAAGTAATACTATGGGTCGCATTACGTGTAAGTGTAATAATATAAGAAATTGAAAATTATTTAACCGTACCATATATCTACGATCTACTTATACCTATATATAAAACTTATCGAATTTTGTTAAATCGTATATTAATTTTTTTTTCTTATAAACTGATTTTCCAAGATTTTGACCAGTAATGATGGCGTGAACTCCGACGATATTTCTTTGGGACTAGTTTTGACATCTTGTATGTAGCGAGCCTCATGATCTTATCACTATTTATCTCCTATTCTACGAACATATTTACTATTTTCCTATATTGGATTACGCACCGGGATGGGCGTCAATATAATACAATAAAAGTAGTAAGTACGAATACCGAATACCCCTACACGAGAATTTAAATTGACACGCGTGTCATTGCGTCAATGTACTTCAATCTCCTCGTCAAATAGAGGTATCAATACTCATTTGATCCCGGATTCCTAAGTGCTCGGCTCGTGTTATTTTAATGTTTACTATTTGTGACGCACACAAATCCTAACCAATATAATATTATTCACAGGTTCTTTGAAAAAAATACACAGTTTCATACTTTCATACGCCTCTATATACGGTTCTACGACTGTTATTTAGAATTTATTGTGAATTCATAACGTACGTTACGTTACGTGTGACATGTGTCGTGTATAGTGCACAGGCACTTGCGTGCGTAGAGATATTATACGCGTTTATAAAATTCAGGTAAAACTATTATGGTATAAAATAATCAACATAAGCGCTTTTAGTATTATACTACTACATATAGGCACTTTATAATATATGTATTATATAAATATGAAGTATAGGTGGTATATTATTGTGCTTTATAGTCGCTTCGTATTATTTGTTTAGATCCTATCATAGGAATTAGGCATAATAATTTCGTTAATCTTTAGCTGCAGTAAAACTAAAAATTGATGGCTGCTTGGAAGCTTTTAGATTATAGGTACTCAGACAGTATCCATCTACAAAACCACTCGTTATAATATACTCGCTCAATAATACCCAATTATTTCTTCTCGAGGATTTTTTGCCAAGATCGGTTACCTGCACTTACCATTATATTATATATTTGCATATTGTTGGTAGGTACCTTAAACTACTAATTCAAAGATTGGTACTTCAATATTGTGTATAGGTACCGGTACTCTACTCAATTAATTTAAAATGAAGAACTTTTTAGACATCTCGTTATCTGCACCAGCTGACCGATGAACAGTAGATACCTATATAGTCGTGCGTGTCACTTTAATACTTTATGTTCAAAAAATGTACTGATATTATCTGATAACTATATTATATATACACACCCTTATTGAAAATGTTACGGGAGGACGGTGAAGAAAAATTAAAAATATCATTGCGTAACTTAAAAAATTCTCATCGCGCACAACCTCCTGGGATTACTGGGATACTGGGATAAATATATAGGTAAAATGTAGCCACGGTGTATACCAGATCTCTAGCGTGGTATTATAAATGATATATGATATAATATATAATATTGGATATCTAATAATATCATTTATAGCAGACGGTTTGATTGAAAAGGAACTCAGCGGAAGACATGTAACCGCATCACGGTCGGTATGAAAAACGAAGCGTTCACACGTCTGTCGTCGAAATGTCGTCTAGCTGGTATAATCGTGGTTTTCAATATGATGTATATATATATCGTTAACCAGATACCAATGTAAAATCGACTTCCTATCTAAAATACCACGACGATAAACGAATTCTATACACGTATGCAGTATGCTCCCTCGTCCTTTACCACCCTCGTTTTATGGAATTTCGACGTAAGTTATGTAGGTATATAACAACGTTGCGTGAAGATATATCTTTAATCGTGGTAGCAGGTATGAGGTAGGTATTACACTGTGTCACTGTATGTATACATAGGCACATACTGAATTCCACAGTTTTTGGCCGGTATTAAATGGCTGGTGGTTTAAATCGTTCCTATATATCTATACGGCCTTTTGACCGCTGCAGCTGATCTCCCGCAGCGTCGGTCGGTTGCTACGTTGCGGTGACGTCACTGACGCCGACAGTCCGAGGAGGTCGTCCCAGAAATGGGCAAACATTTTTGTACATCGATATAGTTAATGTATCGAAATTTGTTAAAACATCGATTGTTTTGGAACGTTGATACTGAAACATCAATGTGATAAAACATCAACAATTATGTTTCCTGCTAATGTTTTACTGTATAGTACCTAAATTTACGTTCCAGTTTAGAAAAACATTTTTTTGTTAAAAAAAAAATCACATACCTAATTTCAATATTATTCAAGAACAAACGAAAAAGATAATATTTAAAACATAATCCATTGTTAATAGTTTATAATTACTATAATATCATCATAATATATTATATATATATTATACATATTGTAACTGTCTGGACGTACCACCTATCGCGGGGTCGTCGTCTTGCGGTGCGGTGCGGTGCGGTACGGTTGTTCGGTGGAGTGAACGGCGTAGTGGTTCATAACGCGCGCGCGATTATCATCGGTCTTTGGCACGCCTAGTTCGCGGAACAGCCGTCAGGTGGCAGCACTGGGCAGGCGGGCGGGAAACCGTACGCACTGCCGCCGCCCGTACGCACGTCCGAACGCCGATCTCTCCACTCGGCAGAGTCGCGCACACACCGTCCGGACTCGTCGCGCCGTAGTCAGTCGTCCGTCACTCGTCCCGTCTGCTGTCGGCCCTCTCGCGAGTCTCGTCTTCGAGTGGTCCGGTCCGCTATCGCTGGTCGCAACTGGCGCAGTGGGCGTGCGTGTGCGGCTTTTTCTTTCCGCTGATTAACTCCTTGCTCGATTTATACGGGCTCGCGTTGTAGTACTTAATAGTATCTATTGTAGACGTGTGTGTGTGTGTGATCGCGTCGTCCGATTGCGTTACTCGTTTGTGCGCGCGCGTGTGTGTGTCAGTGTGAGTGTGTGCGCGCGGTGCGTTTTCTCCACTCGGTCCGACCGACCGCGGCGACGCGCGCGATGTGTTGTACGTGTGCGGATTAGTCTGTTCCAATTACGGTTGGTGAACACCGTCGGGTCCGTCGTCCTCCAAGCTGTGCTACAAACTGGTGCGGTGGTGTCTCCTTGTTTCGTCTTCACCTGAGGTGAGTGTGTCCGAAGGGGTTCTAAGCGGTTTTTGTTTTCGATGCCCCGTTTTTCGGGGGCCCCTCGTACGCGCAGCTGCTGTGTCCGTCGGGGGTGCGTATTGCGAGTTTGTGCGTGTACGCGTGCCTCAGCCCACTGACGATTTCGCAGTGTGACGGTCCTTAATCTCCCGTACGGGTCTTCCAGGTGCTTTCTTGGGAGTCGGGGGGGGGGGGGGGGACATTCGCGCGCGTTGTGCACCATATGTGCGATCCAGCCGACCCCTCTACAGTATACAAAATATTATCATGTACATCATAATATGTGGCTCGCACCACCGTCGTCGCCCACCCTATAGATTTCCTCAAAAGATATGTTTGTGTGTGTGCGTAGGCTGTGTAGGCCGTAAGGTGTACGGAAACGCGACTGCTTCCTTTATTGTTTACTATATTATTATTATTATTCAGGCTCTGTGGCCACCACGACCACTGTCGTTGATCAGTTTTAACTTTTAATCTCATTTTTTCGAATATTCTTTATTAAAAGCCCAAAGTCTACAACTCGTATCATAACACCTAATAATAATATTGATACAACCAATTGGTCCGATATGGTCACTGTCAGTTGTATTATTACTTATTAATTATTTGTGATTAAAATGCTAGGTTGTTGTTTGGGAAGTACTTATGTCGTATTTAAATGTAGTTCAATATTTGTATTTATTCATTAGACGATTGTTACAAACATACATTTATATAAATATATTAATGGCAATTGCGATTTGTAGTATGTATTTTATCTATGTATACAGATGATGATTCGGTGAGATATACGTGTCTAGTGTCTACTATAGAACCTGAATATCAAACTAGGTACCTAGTATTACCTTGTTTAAGTATAAGTAGTATAACTGCATTTTACAGAATACTACTCTGGAATTCTTATTACCTATTAATTGTCTTGCTTTCAAGACTGTACCTATATTATGAATAAACTATATTGCTAATGAAATGTTCAAATATTTATATTCATTAATAATACACTCACATTGTGTGCGGAAACTTTACCATATTATTATTAATTGTTAAATTTAATATTTAAATTGTCCGTGGTTATTATTTAACACTGTATCACTCATGGACGAGCTCATGGACCTACTATTCAAATTCTTAACATAGATAGTTAATTTGCCGATAGTGACTTCAATACCCGCCTATTCTATTTTATGCATTAATAAAAAAAAAATAATAATTGAGTAGGTACATTGTATTAACAATAATGAGTGTGACGTACCGCTACCTCCATGTTTAGAATAGGTAATAAACACATTTTATAGGTGATTAAAAAACTGTCTGTAACTTTTATATTGATAAATATTTTTATATTTTTGAAGGTAAATTTAATTTATAGATAGTTAAGTCATAACTAATTATATATAGATGTTATAATTAACCATGTCTTATTTTAATATGATTCAAATATGAGAAGCCACCTCCTTATTTACCACATCCCACATGAACAACGTTAACAAAATAAGTTGAAAATTTATTAACACAATAAATAAATGGCCAATAGTTGGTTTCTTGTACAATAATTAATTTAGGTACTTAGGTTAATTTGTAAACTTTTTAATATTAATGTATGTTTAATTTAAATGTTAACCATTAAATGGTTAAAGAATGGCCAAAAGGTCATAATATATTATGCCATGTATCAACAAAAATGTGCCTATTATATTTATCATTAATAGACGATTGCGATGTCAGGGCAGTAATTGAAAACAAATTCTTGTGGTAATCAGTTTTAAACCTGTAAAAAAGAAAAATAAGAGATATGGGTACTTACCTACTTAGTTTAAAATGTTTTGTATTGTAATGTTGTATTTACTTGTCCACCGTAAAGTTGATAACAGTTTGACTAACTCATATCCAACTCATTACCTCAGTTGTATTTGACAGCTCAGTTTCATAATATTCAGCTAGTAATAATTTGGTTCCAAATCAGTTAACAAATTTAGTATTTATCATTACTATTTAAGAACTGAATCTAATCTGTTAAAAAAATATATAAAATAATAATTATTAGTAGGTACCTAATTGATCTAGGAATTTAATTTTTTTGCTTTACAGGCTGTTAAGGCCTTTTGCATGCTTCTTCCAAACTTATCCATCCATTCCGATCCATTCTTTTTCACTCTTCTGTATCTGAGATATCCGAGGAGATATCCTTCAACCTATTAATTCGGTATTGGCCTAATGTTTCTTTGACTGTTATTGCCATGGAAACTGTATACATATAATTCAGAACATAGTAAGTTATAAATTGCAATAGTTATTTGTTATTGTACTTTTCCTTAATGCTTAAATTATCTGATATCATTCAAGTAATGCAATTCATATAATTTGTACCTATCTATCTCTATTCTCTAGTATTATTACCCATAATACGTTCCCTGACTGGCCATTTACTTTCTACTATTAAAAATTTATATTAATGTTCAGAAAAATACTTTTAAAAATTTATTTTTATTTCTTTGCTCTATTCGTTGTTTCCCGCTGTCAAGTATTTTTTGAATATTCAGATTTACAAGTTTTAGGTTCCACTTCAATAATTGATTTAGTTATAATAATTATTATGTTTAATGTTTTGTACGGTTTTTACTTAGATAATACCAGTGAGTCAGAACTTAATATTATTTTATTTTATAGGTACCTTCAATTTGAACTTGCATAATATTAGATGATTTTAGCTTCTATTAATAAATGTTAAATAAGTGTTTAAACTAGGTTAAGTTAGGTTAGTCGTTCTATGCATGGTAGTGTGTTGAATGTTGATAAGTTATCACTGATCACAGACCAGTTAAAATCGTTCATTGGTATATTTATTACCTATTTGTTTTGTGTATTGGAGTACACTTTTGTCATTTCAGTTAATATTTTACTTAGCTATTGCTTATTAGGTACCAAATTATCTATTACTTACTTTAACTCTCAATTTTACCTACTTATAAGCCCTTGTACTTAAGAAAATGTCAGCACATTGTTTATTTTTTCTCGTTGCACCACACGGCACACGCAACATAGACAAAATATATTCACACATCATTTTTTTTTTATTATTTTGCGTAATCAGAGTAAAATCACCAATTAAACATATAGCAAATAATATTTTTGAGGGTGTGACTGTCGATTCGACTAAATATTGTATCAACAAATTAAATATCTATTTAAATGTAGCTACATTCAATTTTTTATTTTTCAAGTCTAATATAACTAAATAATAAAATACAAAACCAATATGTCAAACTCCTAAAAATATTATGATCCATAATTTTTGTAATTGGTGATTTTATTATAAGGTTAACTAAAAAATCAAGAAAATCGATATTACGTGAATGCGTAATCTATCTACTTATGTTGCGCGTGGGTTTGAGAGAGAAAACAAATATTGCAATGTCATCCTCTTAAAACGTTATGACTTATGATACTTAACAACATTCTGAAAATTGAGATAGTAATAATATTTTTCTAAGGTAGAATTGAGGTTATTGTACTTTTTTATAATCGTTACCTTAATTAGGTACCTAATTTATGCTAATTTGTAAATTTTGTTTGCGTTTGACAGATTCTCGATTTGTTCACCTATATAACTTTAACATAAAAATGTCTCATTAAAAAAATGTTAAAATGTATATATCACAAGTAACCACATATCATGTTTAGAAAACAACAAAAATGTAGCGATTAATTATTTTTAAAACAGCCTATGTTAGCTACTATACAAACGAGTTCACGTGTGACAAATTAATTTATATTTATCCAAATAGACCTTATCATGTGCAATCAGTACTGAGTAGTTCTGAGAAGCTGAGTCATATTTTTATGTATATTGTTATTTATGACTATATGCTAAGTGGAAGTAGACATTTCTAATATTATTTCATCTTTAAATCGAACGAAGTCATTGTTAACAACGGATTTTCGCCAAATTTAGCCTCAATAATTTGTAGACGAGTAGACGACGTTGTACACCTGTCCTGCAACCGCATGTTCCGTCGCCCGTCTTACACGTAAATTTATGTTCAGTATCCATTTTTTTGTCGTTCATTCTATAAGTGTGAATTGACCTATTATCAAATCTAAATGTAAGAATCGATAATACCATATTATCTAGTTTGGCATATTTGTAGGATTTTATGGGGAATGTTTAAACTTAATTATTGATTTGTTAGATGTAACAAAATAATCAAAATAAGTTTTGTAACTGACCGAGTTTGCTTTGTTGATTTTTGAATTTGAACGATATGTATTTCAAGATAACGTAACTGATTTCTCAAAAATATTATTCAGAGTATTATATAGTTTATTTTTCAATCTGTAGCTACGTGATACTTTTGGAGTACTTTCATGCGAAAAGAGGTTAATAATAATAATAATATTTTTTTAGAATTTAAAAAGTCAACTTTTGTTACTGCTAATTAAATATGACGTATATGAGTCTAACACTCAGTCGTCGTCTGGCTGTATTGTATAATAGGTACTTAAAATACTATTATAATTTATTTTATTAATTCTTCTCATTTAAATGTATCAACCAAAAAAGATACTTTTAAAAAATATGTCAACCGAACATGTTTATAACGTTGACATTGAAATCTAGTTCCTAAGTATCTTTTCAAACACGGCTTTACTTTAATTTGAATTGGTATATTCGTGGGTATTTATATGGGATGAATTTAATATAGTAATATACTCGACATACTAGTATATTCCCGAATATATTCCGTAGTTTTTGTAATTTTCTAAACATAATAGTTTTGTATCATCTCACTTTTCGTAATTAAAACTTCTTTTGTCTTTTATTGTTACATAATATTACACCTATGACCTATAATTATACAAATATATTATTTTAGAATACTAAGGAACTTAAGGAAGTATCACAGTATATATCTTAAATATATTTAATCTCCGTATCTATATGCCTACTTCTGAATATAAATGTATACCTAATTACTATAAATAATTGATATCAAAACTGTACACTAGCTGTAGTTTGATCCGTGGCTATAATTATTGTCTATTGAAGATTTCTTATCAAGAGTCCACGTTGGTCGAGACGTTGGTTGAATTAAATAAAATAATTTTTGGCATTGATCAAATTAAAGTAATATTACGTATACTAATACTAATACGTAAAGATAGTTAACATAAAAATAATATTTTGCTTAACCGTAAATAGTAAATTAAATAGTTAATTAAAAATGAGATTGGATAAAAGAATCACCTGATATTTATATACGTACATTCTTTTTGAGAATCAGGAAATCGATATACCTATTATTTTAAAATAGGTTGATTTTATAATATCGCAGACCGCAGTAAGTAATTTATTTTACTTATCTTACTGACATAAATTGTATAGTATAATAAAGTAAACAATAATCATTTCTATATACGTTTTTTAATATATAAGAATTTTTAAAAACAATATATCCATGATGCATGTTAATCGATAGAACATTTTTTAAAATTATTTAATTCATTTTTTACTTAATTAAAATTTATATTGGTGACAAAATATATTCTCGAAAATTTCAATATTATGCAATATTGGTATACCGTATACATAATATATGTATAAAATAATCTTTAAAAAGACTAGTACCGTTGCAAAAAGTTTGCGACGGGCGTTTTCTCTGGTTTATTGAACATATTTAACAAATTAACAAATCCATAGGTTTATTTACGTGTGCACATCTGCCAAAATAGTGCTAGTGTAATTTTAAATAAAATCCCTGAATGTTTAATTATGTTAACGTTTGGTATTTTGCTAAAGAATTAGGTACCGATGAAAATACTATTTGTCTTCGTAATAATATATTTTATAAACCCGTTCTGAATGACCCATTTATAAAGTTTTACCAGAGGGCAGCAGACGGATCGATTTACAACTATCTTTATGTGCATGCACATCGGGATGTTCTGAATTCGAGTGGTTTGCGCGATTTGTGTTAAAAAATTTCAACATAAAACTAAGACATATATTTTTTTTTTTAAATAGGCACGTTTATTTTTTTAATCAATTTAAAACAATAGCTCATTGGCCTACATTAAATAAGTGCTTATTAGTTATAATGCCATGTAGAAATTCTCTTAAGATCTAACTATTACATTAATTAAATTTGATGTTAAGCATTTACTCATTACTGTGTAAATTATAAACGTAGACTAGATGAATTATATTTTGTAATGTTTTGTAGGAATTTAAAAAAGTAAACTTTAGTAATACTTATATCTTATAAGTATTATATATATAATATATAACAGCAGAACTACCTACTATTGAACTAATAGGAAAACTGTTTTATTTGGTATATTGCAAATATTAAATTATGTATAACTATGTGAAACATTATCCGATGTAGTTTACTTTTGAAATATAATATATGATACATATTATACTGACTATAGTTACAGTAAAACCTCCTTATAACAAAATCGCTCTGGTAGGGTGGACCAACGGATTTTTCCGTTAATTACTTATGACATTAAATAATATTATTTAACACTAGGTAGTACCCGCTTTTAACTATTAACATGATTTATATACTGATTAGATACTAATTTATATTTTATACTCAAGTATTCAAAAGGTATAAATAGCAAAAGTATTTTTTTTTAGATTTTAAAGATTCTGCAAAGTAAACAATACTTATCAACTTGATAAGTCAAAATTTAATTTAGTTCCATATGGATATCCAAACAGGTGATCTAATCATTTGAATCATTAAAATTTTAAATAATTGAATTGGTTTAACAAATCAGTACGAGTACGTCATATTATATTTATTGATATTACATATTGTATTATTTATTATAAATGTAATATCAATATTCAGTCAAAAACTCTAAACTCTCTACAATATTGTTTAACGAATTCACTTGTTTTCTATACAACCTAACCCGGTAATTTGTGTATTTAAAGAACAAAATTTGTGACGTAATTTGTTAATTTAATTACGTCAATAATACAATAAGTACACTATACAGGGATTGAGATTTTAAAAGAACGATTGGAAGAGTGGAGGTTAGTAGGAGGCTAGAAAGAGGAACATTAATAAGTTGATATAAAATACTAATTAGCATCTAGGTAATAAACATAAGAAACAATATAAATTAAGTTTTTTTTTTTTGGGGGGGGGGGTTGATGCTTCGACCACTGAGGTTATTAGCCTGTGGAATTGTGGGGAGGGGGGGTATACTGTAGGTTTTGAACACGTGTGTGTTTGTTTTGGCAGATTTTTTAAGGGGTAAGCACCCGTAGGTATCTGCCATGCCCGGGTAAGGAATGGCGGCCTCTCTCCGGACACAGTGACTACCCGAAGACAAATGCCGCCCGTGGCCGAGTTCGAACTGACGCCTTAGTTCGCTCAGCCACTCCGTCCCCCTAAAATTAGTATTAATATGATGTGTGTTAATTATACAGTACTTGTGTACTATGAGCACAAATTTCTTATAGTTTAGATAGTGTATAAATACCACCTACATGTCTCAAGGTGGGTGTAAAATGTTATATATGTTATGTGTAGTTTTTCACCGTATTAATTATCAACTATAATAAGTAATAACTTGTGTGGGATATGCCATTTACATTGTGTATCCTCCATCATCAAATCATAATATTTTGTATTTTTATTCTCTAACCGCTAAGTGATTTCAGGAATGGAATGTGTGTATTATACCTATAATGGCTTTAAAATGATGTATTTTTTTGTGGACATTTTTCCGCCATAATGTTTCAAAATATGTTTACCTGAACAAGATAGTTCTATCAATAGGAATTGAGCCCAGAAGATTATTTGACTATATTTAGAAGTAGTTATTAGAATTTCTCTAAACAAGGGAAAACAACCGACAACCTGGTTTGACGCCACATTTAAGCGAGCTCATTTTTAGTATTTTTTTATCATTACTTTCGAATTTAATATTACATTTACGATTTACAAGTGTAAAGGTATGTTTCTTTAATATTTTTATATTTTTATAAATGATTTATTATAAATGTTTCAATTATTAAAATAACTATTAGTGGCATTAAAAATTTACCAAAACATGAGAATTAAGAATTAACACGAAAAGCTCAAATTAATATTTGTTGGTAAATATCAAATTTATATTTAAATTAAACATCTCTAGAATCCACACATGTTCTTTTTCAATTTATTCTGCTTTGATGGCGCCTAACCCATAACTGTTGTTTATGGACATTTCATTTATGTATGAAAAATGAATGGGTGGTCTATGTCTACTAATAAAGAGCTAAATATATTTTATAAAATTCATAATCTAAATATTATTATGAGCATTTCGAATATGTGTATTATATCATGTCGTATTATTATATTGCATTATTTTATTTATAAATTATAATGTTCGTAGTACATCTTATTTTACTTGTTACGTACCATTTGTGAATGCATTAGGTTTGTTTTAATATTTTAACACAATACTTATATCTAACGTATAGATATCCGGATTACCATATTTCTATCGTATTATTCTGATGGCGTGGGTGATATTTCTATCAATAATTTGTTGGTAAAGATATAAAATATGTTTAGTATATTTCGATTAGATGGCACACTTGACGTGTAGGTTGGTTAGTGTAATCAAAACGTTCTCATATAGTTGAGTCAGCGTATTAATTACTACACAAAAAATTTAATATTAATATATAATATTATACAATTATTGTCCACTGATGTAAAGATTACTTGTTACCTTATCTGGTCTTTCATTCTAATATATTTAATAAAATAAACAATAAAATACTTTTTTCATTAGCTGATGCTTTTATGAATTAATATTTTTCGAAAATATAATAACGAGTTCAAAATAGTCCATTTACCTATTAATAATTTTATGTATATAGCCTATATTGTGTGAATAATTGTCGGTGGGTGATATATTGTGTACGACCGATTAAAAAATACATAAATACATGTCTGGTTTTTGACTACATGTATATGAGAAAATGGCGCCAGACATGTGTCGAACGTCGTTTGTACAAGTCAATGATAAATAATAATTTTCAAGTTTGGACATTAGTTTATGGAAGTAAGAACATCATGGTAATACAACATAATTGAGGACTTGTTTTGACGAAATTATGATCAATATTGAACTTCATTCTCGTCGATTTCTATATACCTACATATACATATATATATATATATATATATATATATACATATTTCTATAGTATACTAATATATATGCACTATGTTTACTGTTATAGGATAGATTGATTAATTTAGACCCGCGTAAGATGTAAAATATAAACCACTGATTGGTTAATAAATCTTAATATTATGAGTCAAACGTTAATTAGCTGTAGTGTTTTAATTTTTTAGCTATGCATAATGGTTGATATATTTTGTATATTAAAAATAAAATTCGTTGACTAACAAAATAATTCTTTGTTTGACTATGTTTTGGGTCTTTTTATCAAAACAGACGTTTTACTAATTAGTTGTTTATCTTCGTTTATCTTGTTAAGAAAATGAATAAATAACGTTTATCTAATTATTGTTTATCATGTCAATAAATGTTATCATGACATTAGGTTAGGTTCCAAAATTAGTAAGTTTATATCTCAAAGAATTTGGTATGAAATTCAATTGTAGTTTTTGTTTGTGATATAATGAACCAATCGATAAAATAAATAACATACTCTGTGATTTTGGGACAGTAATGACAAATTCCCTTGAACGCCTTATAAATACGAAATACATTTTTGTTCTTTGTATACCTATACGGCTATACGCAAACAAAATCATTGAAATATATTTAATATTGTCCAAGGAGGTTTTTGATTATGAGTAGGATAATATATATGTGTAAGAGTTTACGTCAAACCAGAAATTTTACGGCTACTCTTAGTAACTTTTATATAATAACATTTTTATCATTCAAAAATAATATTGTTCTTCTACTCTTTAGTTGCCTTGTCATTACTCAGTTGTCGTTCTAGGTAAATTAAATAATATAATATATTCTCCATATTATAAAAACATACCACATTTCCTGCGACCGGATGTACGTCGGCCGATCTGTGTGAATGCACACACCGACTGCTATTATTATTATTATTATGGCATACGGCTTTACAAACGACATGTCCTACTCCATCCAGCGGGACCCAAACTACAGGACACAGAATCGGTATTTGGAAATATACAGAGTGTTATGAATGTCACGTTTTCAAACTTCAAAGGCATTCTCTATGTTATTTTTCTTGGAATACAAATAAGTAGTCTTTTATGGAGTATAATCGTTTTAGTATAACCTAACATATCGTCTTGTTAAAAGATTCGTGTCATTTGTTGTGTTTATTGATTCGATACACGCATGTGGGCTGTGGCCTGTGTAATGATTGCTAGTTTTATTCCCCATTGAGCATTACTTTAGCTGTATTACACATTTACACGAAAAACTTTAATAGAATTAATTTTGGGGCTTTTCTATCTAGTCCATGTAGTATGTGTATAATGTATGTAATGAAATAAAAAATTGTACAATTAATTTTTCAAACTAATTTCTTTTGTAAATCAATTCCGCTCTTTTTGTTATCGTTTGTACACGTGGAGTAGGAACGTTTATGCGTGCATTTTCACAGATATTCATTAGTCGTTACTCACAACTCACGTCTCACACCGCCGTGTCACGGTCGGTGGGTTGAAGTATGGTTTTTGGTTTCGCGGCTGTTTCGACGGAATTTCGATCGCCCTGTATGTGCGGGTGAATAATGGAGTAGGACTAGTAGGAGGGTAATGGTCATAATATAACCCTCACCACATTCTCCCATTGCGGCGGCGTCGTAGCCGTTGGAGGGGATAGATTAACTGGGCATGTGCGTTGACGTCGTCGTCGTCGTCAACGGTAACTATAGAGTATAGACTATAAACTTATACTTATACACGGTATCCGACTATAACACGGAGACGAAAACTAAAACGTCGTCTTCGTGACCAACGATGTTTGGATGACTATAATAATATGTGCGTACACGTTAGTACACCATACATACTCACGTACACGGACTCGTACACACACACACACACACACACATAAACGCACATGTACATTGCTACAACATTAGTACATTACTCTACCGGACGTTTCCTTTTACAGTCAATATTCATTTGTATAGTGTAGACCCGTGTGGTTTTGTTAAGTGCGCGGTTGTCGCAGTCCGTATAATATAAGTACAGAGTGGTGTATACGGTATACTAGTGCTAGCGGCATCAAGTGACAAATGAGAGAGACCGCGAGAGAGTGAGGAAAAAACTAAAAAGTGATTCGAGAACACACACATTGCGCGCGCGAATGACTGGAATTCCACACCCAAATCTGGAATAGACTCGTCTATCGCGTCTGTTTTGTATTCATATTAGCGTGCCGGATTTTGTCCTAATAAAGGCTAATAACTAGTTACGGTCGTCATGAAAAAGTCCGCTACGCAAGCGGGACCGACTCTGTAGTCTGTATTAACGGTGTGGTGCATATTATGTATAGCGTATCTATTTCATCTCACTTCCTTTCTATAGTTAGTTGTCCTGCCACCGCGTCTGTGTTTTCTTTTTCTTGAGTTTTTATTTGTATCTAATGTTGTATAGTTTTCCTCGAACACAATATTATATTATTATCACTCATTTACGCGTGTATGAGAATTAAATTTGTTTTGAAAAATGTTCGCATGACGATCGATACACCAACCCAATACACCGAACTGACTCACTGTAGATGGTGGCTATACGCTGAGTGTGTATACACGCCGGCCGTCGTGACTCGTGGCACGTGTGTGACAATGACATAACGTGTGTCAATTTTTGATATTTTGGAACGTGCACGTTACCCACGGGCCTCGGCCATACGTGAAACATTGATAAGAAGTGTACGTTTTCCTTCCCCCCAAAACGTTCGTCAAACCAAATTTTAAAAACACCACTCAACAACGACGTATAATATTGACACTGCAGTGTCGGCCTGGTACTTAAAGGGTCCCAGATGCATTTATACAGAAGGGCCTCCAAAAATGTTTTTTAAAAATGATAAAGAAAAAGTGCTATTAAACAGGTAGTGAAAAATATTTATTTTTTTTAAAGGTCTCTTATAAAATACACATTTAAGTTAACTACATAGTTATAGAAATTATTTATAATTCTAAAAAATCATATAAATAATACCTTATAATATTATACAACTTAATATTTTTTAATGCGATTCAAGTTGTGCAATTAATTTTATTTATATCAGTAATTTTTGATAAAATGATGATACTATAATAGTATTATAATTTTTAATGATGTAATATATAATAATATTCAATATCCAATATTCATAGTACTATCGAGTATCGAGGCCCCTCAACAAAAATATGGCCTATATTATTATCGATCAAATTAGTTTTACTTCTCAAAATTCGTGGAATCTCCCCTCAAATATTATTATAATATGAATCTGTACACCCCCGTGACTGTCCGTTTTTATGGCCTAAATTACACGATAAACGTATTATCAGATAGTTGGGTTAAAAACTTGTCGTCCTATCTTCTGACAATAATTTACAACGTATAGAGTCCCATAAACACGGGAATTCGATTGTATCGTTTTTCGGCGTTGACTGGTCATTTTATTTTTATTACAGAGATTCTACGAAAGCGATCTTGTAGTTTTTGTATACAATAGGGATTTTAAGAAGAAAATCAGTTTATTAAAAAAATTTGATCTAAAGTGAACATAAGCGCATTGAGGACACGTTAGTCTCTGTACAATTCCTTAGAATTCCGTAATACTTTTTCCACAAATTATTTTTAAAACATATTTTCTATGTAAAGTATGGTAACAAAATAAATTATTGACATTAGATATGAAGGTTATATTCGTTAATATTTTTAAAACAGTAAAATATGTATAGCTCTTATTATAAGACTTAAAACGATATTTTTACTAATTCAAATTGATTTAATTGTTATTTTTCTTGTTGGCTACTACACGTTGTATTATTTATGAAAATATCTGTGTGATTAATATTTAGATCAAAGATGTTCACCAAATATATAGCATATTATGTATTAGGGTATTAGGTGTTATATTTATATTAGCATTTTATATACAGGGTTTCAAAATACATTGACTCTTATTGAGCTATTTATTGAAATTTAACATATTAAATTTTCTTTTGCCATATATTTTGAAAATTTAATACCAAATTCTTCATAGTTTTTATTACTGAAATTAAAAAAAAAATGAACGTTAATCTACAATACTTTTATGAGTGTTTGAAATTATAATTTTGAACAAATTAGATTATTCACACGTAAAACAATAATTTTAGTTTTATTGTTGTACTTCAAAAAGTATTATCGTAGAAACTTGAAACATTCCAATATTACTTAAATTATAATTTTCTATACTAAATAATATTTTGAAAATATGTACACTAATATAGGCTGACAGACATGTGCTAATCAATATTTTAATATGTATAATTTTATGATACATTTATCATGTGTAATTTCTGATCAGTTGCATCAGCACATGAGTAGTATTACTATAGGTAACAATGGTATTTAATATAACTATTTCAAGTAAAAAACAACTGTAATGCATAATATCAAAACCAATAATAGTGAATAATAATATGTAGATATAAATCTGTAGTATTTATTATTTATTTTGATTTTTATATAAACATTTATCCGATCATTGTATTAATTATTATTGTTGATTTTATAAAAAATTATAATTAATCACTTGGAAAGATTAAAACCACAATAATATCTTTATTATTTCGGAAATGATTAATTTTTTCTTAAACGATAATTACCTCGATAACTACAGACAAATGATAACATCAAACCAGTGTGTTATGTTTTTTTATTTAGGGCGCAAATGTCTATAACCCTCGGGGCGCAAAATGGGCTACACCCATAAAAATTAACAAGTAATAAAACAAAACAATTAATTCGTTTTCTTCGTTTGATCATTTTTGATGTGTGTCATTGGTGACGTGGTTTGTGGAGCAAATTAATTTAATTTTGTTTCTCTTTATTCAATTCTGAATAATTTTTTTTATAATATACTCGTATATTATTAGTAAACGGGCTTAGTCTCCTGAATACACATATAGTTTTACGTTCACACGCAATTAGATATAATAATAATACATGTAAACGTATCGGATAACATATTGATAATAAACTAACATCAAACAGTGCAATTAAATTTAATATAATTTAAAAGGCGAACGATCAACATTGGAAAATGGCAATTGACAATAATATGCGCCTTATAGGATAATTCGACATAATATATAATATATACATATAACTTATGGTGGACCGCGGACAGTGAAAATGTGACACACTATTTGACTGACTACTAATGAACTTTAAACATTTGAAATTTATTAGACAGGAGGGTTTACCTATAGGTGAATCGATTTTACTAGATAAGAGATTGTTTAAGAACACGAGATATAGCATGATATTTTTATGATATCGTTTGGAATCTACATCTGAAATTACACACAGTAGAAGATCATACAATTTTAGATTAAAGAGTACTGATTTTACAGTGATTACATACCGCTTTCAATATTGACTCTAAAACTGTCTACTTTTCGTTGACCAAACTATAATTTAATTTTGGATTCCTTTTTAAATTTGAGTATGGTCCGTTTAAAATGCTAGATAGATAATTAAGATCTATAAATGGTACAACGTTAAATTTCAAGTTAAGTTTTTTGTTATGTATTATGTAACAACTATTTCATTCACAATCTTTTCCCTAAAGGTTAGAATAAAATATATTTTAAAGAGAGATAAAAACAAAAACGTGTATACTGTATGGTTACTTTTTAGTTTTTATTATTCACTTTATCTTAAGGTAGATTAAGGCACCTACATAATTATTAATATTAATGATAACGACAGATCTAGAGGTAAATTTTGTTATTTATTTATTAACCTTCTCTTAAATTATATGACATTTCGTTTTATGTATTTTACGTAATTTTTAACTACTGTTATCATAAGATGAATTTACACAGACAAGACGAATGATCGTCTAAGATACATACATGAACATAAGATAATTCTTTATGGTACATACATCATACAAGATTAGGTAATCCTCCCACAGCATCCTCTGTAGAAAATAAATTTACTTTTCGTTGGACCATACAAGGTTAATATAATATATTAGAGTTTTTAATATGAACTTAGAACTTGAATAATGAACATAATACTATACTTTAAGATGTAGGTAGGCATGTAACGTCGAGTTTATTTTTCTACTTTAAATTTACATAAGATAAATAAAATATGTAAATACGCAGATACCTACTTATATTGTAATTAAACATCTATATTCTTAAAAACTTATATTTAGGAATATATGGGTTAAACCTAAATAGGTGCTGTTGTAAGCGAAATCATTTTAATAACAAATTTTTGTTAAATCAAAATTCTGGAATTAATTTTTTTAGTAAAAATTATTTAGTACCTAACAGGACGTTATAAATGTCCTACGTTCTTGTGAATATATTCACAGTAAAATAACTAAATAAGTGACTGAGCAGTGAGCATATGTTTAATTTTGATCACCCGTTTCTTAACTAATCTAACCTACATAATATGTGATATGTAGTTATTATGTATATTATTTCATGTGTACATATTTAAATAAATCCAACTGTCCGAGTATTATGAATATGATATGTAATGCATTATCAGCAGCATTTTAAATTCCTTTGTTGTTAAACAATCAAACATGGATACAATTATTTCTTATGTCTAGTGTTATGAAAATTATTTGTCAATTCGTAAAAAAATAAATACTATTCAAATGTTTAGAAGTCAAACTACTAAAGTGCGATTAGATAAAAAAAAGTTATGTTTTTGTTTCTCGAGATTTACTTAGATTTACAGTTGTCTCAAATAACCACGTACATCAATAAAATGCGGGGTTTTCACTTAAAGGCCTTGTATACATTAATTGGTATCTGTATATATTTTTTTAGATTTGGTCTATATGCATGTAAAACAAATAAAGTTACAAATATGTAACCAACGTAGTTTAGTTATATATATATTTACTATATAGTATATCTATATTATCATATAATCGTATTCTGGTAGTCATTCGATGATAATTGACGCAAAGCGATTTTTCTTTAACTTACGCATAATATTATATACATTTATATGTTTATTTATGAAATTAAATTGAAGACACATTAATTTAAACAATTTAGCATTGCTATGCAGTCCATTGAACGATGGAGTGTATGGCTTTGTATGCAAGAGACCTTTTTTTATTTAATACGTTCAACTGAATTAGGTGGCGTCTAATCGTTTAAGGTCACAACACTCGACGTCATACACGCATACACCCGTGTATCCGCAGTCGTTTTTATTTGTGCCGGCTAAAATAAATAAAACTACTACATGAGTTTGTCACTACTATCCCCTCGTTTCTTTTAAATCATTAAAAATAGATTCGTAAAAAGTATGATTGCTTCCTTCCCAATGAAGTGTTGGATTTTATATCCGTTTGGCGTTTGACATACTAAAAAATACTAAACTTAATTTTATTTTACAATACGCGTTCAGTTTTCAATATAATGTTTTTGATTTCAGATGGAATTTCATCGGTGTTACCGCGGTCGAACAGATTCTACCAATCACACAGAACCAATCAACGTTGATAGGAAAACATGATTTGAACCATTTTAATGTTTTATGTTACGTGAATTTTTTCGGTTTTTGTTACTTTTAAATTAGTTTTAAAATAAGTATAGAAAATGTCTCCAGTGGAAAAAGACCAAACATTTACCCCAAGCTCGTTGGGAAGTTCTCTGAACAAAATACCTCATTCACAATCCACTCCCGGTGTGTCTGGTTCTAAAACACCGCCAACCACACCTAAAAGGGGAGGGAAAATGCTCAACGTTCGTGTCCAAATGTTGGACGATTCAGTTACACTCTTTCAAGTGCAGGTTTGACATCAAACTTGATTTATTCTGTAAGGACAATGTAATTATTATATAATATTGTGTTACAGACAAAAGCTGACGGGTCAGTGTTATTTGAACAAGTATGTAAACAACTAAACTTGTTGGAAGCCGATTATTTTGGCCTTGAATATCAAGAAGGTTCTACAAAAGTAAGTTTTGTACTCAAAATACATTATTCTCATGGTGATGTCTGTATTTATTATTGTATTTTTCAGCATTGGTTAGACCTAGAAAAGCCATTAAACAAACAAATAGGACTGTCGCTTGTGGAACCATTAATGAGGTTTTGTGTTAAGTTCTACACACCTGATCCTGCTCAATTGGAAGAGGAATACACCAGGTATCTGTTTTGTTTACAAGTGAAACGAGATTTATCACATGGGCACATGCAATGTAATGATAACACTGCTGCTTTAATGGCCTCTTACATTGTACAAGGTAAAATTTACTATCGTATATTTTTTTTTATATAAATTGCAACTAATTGTAAATAAAACTCTAGCTGAATGTGGAGATTATTCTGCAGACGATTATCCAGATCACACTTATTTATCGTCACATAAATTTGTTCCACACCAAGACAGAGAAATGGAAATAAGAATAATGGAAAGTCATAAAAGGCATATGTAAGTCCTTTTAAGTATATTTGTTGATTAAATAATGTTGTTAAAATTATTTTGTAGAGGACAAACACCAGCAGAAGCAGATTTAAATTTATTAGAAACTGCACGTCGGTGTGAATTATATGGAATCAAAATGCATTCAGCAAAGGTAAGTTGTTAATTGTTGGATTTTTATAAAATATTCTAATTTTTATCAATTTTTTTTGTGTAGGACCCTGAAGGTGTTCCTTTAAATCTTTCGGTTGCACATTTGGGCGTGTTGGTTTTTCAAAATTTTACAAAAATTAATACATTTTCTTGGGCCAAAATCAGAAAATTGAGCTTTAAACGTAAAAAATTTCTTATCAAACTACATCCAGAGGGATATGTAAGTTTTTCCACATTAATTATTAAATAAAGAAAGTTTTCAATATTACAGAATTTTAAAAATAATGTATTTTCTAATATTTACAGGGTTACTTTAAAGATATAGTGGAATTTATATTTGAAACTCGTAATGATTGTAAAAGTTTTTGGAAAAAATGTGTAGAAAATCATGGCTTTTTTAGATGTTTCACTGTAAAACGTTTACCACGTCAACGGACCAAAGTTCTAAGTCGAGGATCATCATTCAGGTAGATAATTTAGTAATACCTGTATGATATATATATATATATATAAATTTCAAAAAAATTATTTTAAATTATAGATATAGTGGTAAAACTCAAAAACAAATGGTGGAATTTGTTAGGGAAAACTTTGTTAAACGTCAAACATTCCAAAGGTAAGTCTATGTATAAGTCATAACACATAAATGACAATTAATAAAAATCAACTTAAATAAAACTATTCTAATGAAAAATAAGTATTAATTAATTTTTATTTTTAGTAGTAATAACACAACCATAAGAATAGCTTGGTTGTTGTGATTCTTAGCATGCAACAGTTTAGAAGAGAATGAATTTTTGTTTATTTTTCTCACATTTTTGTCAATGAAAGTGGCTCCAAATTTAAAACACATCAGAAACTAAAATATCACTTAAAGATATTTTGTAGTTGTTAATAATTGTTATAAAACAATATGGGACTTGATATTTTGAGCTTATTAGTTGTGATACATATGTATATAATATAATTTTTAGTTAAGTGAAGTAAATATTCACATTTATAAATAATTAGATTTTATTCACAATTTAAATGTTTAAAATTGTACAGTGTTCCAGTAGTAAATCATAAGATAATAAGAAGTACATCAAATGTTAGAATTCTGTATGTTTTAATTCCATTTGGTCTAAGATATTCAATCTAAACACTGAAGTATTAACTTGGTATTAGTTTCTTTTCTTGGTGGCAACATGTTATTTTAAAATCAATACTAATCAGGTGATCGTAATTCCATAATTATTTAATACTATATATTTTACAGTAGTATTTTAAATTTTTTTTATCATTTAAGATCAATAATTTGTTTACCTTAAAAGAGCTATGTAAAAAGAATTACACTGATGTGGATAGAAAATGTTTCCAAATGCATGTTTTACTATGCACTGATATTTTATTTTTGGAAAATAAAAATAAACTAATTAAAAACAACATCAAATAGTAAGTTTCTGATGGTGTGTTAAAATAATTTAATGGGTTACTTTCATTGGAAAAAAAATAGTGTTTCTCTTTACACCGTTTACCCTGTTTCTGCCAACAGGTCTCAATCATTTCGGCATCCCGGATTGTCGCATTCTTCCAATGCTGGTTGCAGTTTATCAGCACATCCTTTATTGCCCCTCGGTATGTTTTTTTGCGATTTAATTTTTATTTATCATAATTTATTTAACTTAAGTTTATAATTTCTTATGTTATTGGAGCCACTTCATAATTATCTTTTTGTAATTTTTATTGCAAATATTAGTTTTTTTTATAAATACCTTGTTCATATAATAAAGTATAATCTCAAGTATTTTTAAAGTTGACAGGTTTTTTTATGTACAGTTAAAAATAAACATTTTATTTTATTTACATTTTTAAAAGTTCAGAAAATATTAATTATACAGTATACATATTAAAAACATAATATTATGCAAATAGTACATTACACATCATATATTTATCTGTACTTTCAAGATTACTTTTGAAACATATGAAGGAGGCTATTAATAGTATATTTAGTTTTATTAAAAAAATTACAATTTATATATTATAATAAGTTTATCTTTAAGTTCATATATTTTGATTTAATCAAATAATCTTTTTTATTATTAGTAATAAATAAACATTGTTATGTATTATAAGTCATAGTATTTGGGAAGATATCAACATAAAATTATATCTAAATATTAATAGATACAGCAGCTTTTTGGAAAATATTTTATTGCTTTAACTAATTTGGTAATTTTTTTCTAAGTTTTTATTTTAAGTACAAATACAACACTATACATCTATACATTCATAATATGTAAACATGTATATTTTTTCAAACACTTTTCTTGATTACTATTGTCAGCTAGATTTAAGCATGATTTCAATAAACTTTGTAGGTATAGCATGCATCTTGGTTTTATTATATTTTTCTAAAGAAATATCTGTAAACCGAAAATATGAATAACAAATATTTTTAAAACATTTAATAACCCACATTTAATTCTTTCTAATCTCTTATTAATTCTACATGTAATTTTTTTTTTTAGCAAATTCGGAAGCCACGAGCCTAGCGGGTTCTCTGAGTCCGAACGCAGTCCATCGCCAGGTGGTGCCTGGAGAGGTGTCGACTGCTCAAGTTGTACATCCGACGACAGTGATGACGACAACTTCGGACATAACTTCCATCACTTCGTCCCAGCACTCGTACAGCGTCAACGATCCAGGTCAGAAACATTCCGCCGTAAACAACATTATTATGTACCCAAACGTCATTTGCACTAGACCTTGTACTCGTACAAATGTTATCAGGTCGAATTATTACGAAGACGATTATGACACTGATAAATCATACGCGTCCTCTAAATATTCTGAAACTTTTTACAAAGATATTAGATGTCAATCTAGTCAGACTGATTTAATACTTATTGACAAATCAACCCCTTCCATTTATAGTTGGCAACGTAGCTCTAGCTGCAAAGAGTTTAATTCATCTAGGTCTTGTTCCGGAGAAACTCCTCCAGTTGAAAACGAAGAAGCAAATTCCTCATTTGATAGAAACAGTTCAGTAGATCATCCTATTACAAAAATTTTCTCAAGTAGTTATCCTGGTACAACTTCTAGTTTATCAACTGAAAGTGGTAGTGATCGTAAACTTGAAATTACTGGTAATGTTAGGGTAGTACCAGATAAAGATGATATGTACCAAGATGACATTAGTCAAGATTCATACGAGTTATTAGAAAAAGAAGTATTTAATAATACTATTAGTGATGATGAAGATGAAATATTTTATGTAGAAAATGATAATAAAGAAAATACTTTAGCAATTGAAAAACGATTTGGTTATTTAGAGCCCAAATATAGAGATATAGAGTTCAATAAGTTTAATGAAATTTGTAAAAAAGAATTGGCTTCCCGAAGTAAAGAGCAGATTTTTGCTAATAATACAATTCGATTCAATGCATTTGAAAATAAAGGTGAAACTGGTCATGTTCCCGTGGAACGAACAAAAAGTGATTCATATATGAGTGCTCCTAAACATAAATCTCATAGACTGCTACATCAAAAGTCTATAGATTTGACACCCCTTGATACATTTGAACCAAGTATTGTTAAATTAGATTTAGATATACCCTATATATTACATAAGCGACACACAATTGAGGGTTCGACTAATGAAGAAAGTACAGTCAAATGGTCAACAATTAAGTGTGGTTCGGATCATTATTCCCAAGATTCAGGTTTGTCATTATCAACTCAATCCACTGGTAACGTAAGTGTTGAAGATGACAGTCCTGTAGATTTAGATACACTTTTATTAAATAAATATCATGATGATGTAGTAACCACATCTAAAAGTTCAGAGCTTATTCAAATGGCATACAAATCAACTTCATTCAATGAATCTGAAATTAGACCATCGTCGTCTGGTGAAAAAATTAACAAGCTGAAGTCTTGTCATAGTGCTGACAGTGTACCTGTGAGTAAAGTCAAGAAAATTTGTTACCAACCTCGAAGTGCAGATAATGGATTAAAAAAAGAAGTAGAAGTTATACAAATTGACCCCGATGAAGAAGAGCCTAAACCCGAAGAAATTATAATTGTAGAATATAGAGGTGGAAAAGCTAAAAAATTAAGAAAGGACTCATTGGGTAGTAAAGATAACAAGAGTTTAGGATCAGCTTCTACATCTATTGCTTCAAATTCACCTGGAATATCTCCAGAAAGACGTATTTCAAATAGCCCAAAAAAAGAAAACATTTTTAAATCTTCTGTTGTTAAAATCAAAATAGCTTCTGCTTTAAATTCTAATTCTATTCACATAGTTCCAAATGTTGTGATTAGTGATGATGATAATAATGGAACAAAACATAATAAATTAATGGAGTATAATGCACTTCCTGATATTGTATCCAATTCTGTAAAGAACTCTCAAATAATTAATTCAAAAGTAGCTAGTGAAATACAGACAGTTGAAATTAGCAGTGTAAGAAAAGAAGAAGAGCAAGTCGTTCCTGATGGTAATAGTTCTAATGAAACTAAAATAAAATTGAAAAATGCATTGTCTAGTATGATGGTTTCACAACAAATTACAGTGCCACAACCTATAGATACTGAATCTAAGGCTGTTAAAATCAATAAATTCCAATCTTTAGCTACAAAAATAGCTGACTTTGATGGATTTACTACTTTAAAAAAAGACAAGTCACCTTCCGAATTATTGAGAAAAATACTACCTGATAAAATATCTCAGAATAGAGAAAAATCTCCTATACTTTTTGCTAGGTTAGGTTTATCTGAGGGTTCAGCATTTCCAAATGTATCTGGGCAAAATCAGTCACAAAGGCGGGCTATATCTTTAGATTCACCAGTTGTTTCCCTGCATCAACTTCCTTTAGTTACGTCATTTTCTAGTAAAGATGATACAGTTGATAACGAAGATGAGGTAGAGTTGGAAGAAAAACCAATCAAATGGTGGAACATTAAAGTTGATGAGACCGTTGTAGAATGCCTTACATATTTAATCAATGCTGTTGTTAAAGAATCTGAAGAATATAATAGTATATCACTGTCACCAAGTGTAACACCAGAAAGAAGACGTTCAAGTACTAGACAAGAACGTTTGGACTCTTTAAAAAAATTAAAAAATTTTGAAATTGAAGTTTGGGATTCTGAAGAATTAAATGTGGCTTCAGCTATTGATTATGAACATAAGGACTTTGAAGATGAAACTTTTATTGTGTCTAATATTACTTGTGCACCTAATACTGACATAAAAAACCAAAATAATAAATCTAACAATAAATGTTCGACTGATGACGATTGGGTGTCTGTCGATGATTCTGGAAGTAGTGAAGAAATACCATTTAAAGAACTTGATTCTCAAAGTTCAGATGAAACAAAACGTACAGCTCAAAAAACAGGTCAGAGTGTTTCAGAAATTATTGAGGATACTGTAATTGAAGCAGATAACTTAATATTAGACAGAAATGATCAAAGCGAAAAGGAGCCTGATCCTAGTTCAGATGTATTCATAGAAGAAATTGATCACGCTGAATTAATTAATAAATTAGGATGCATTGAAATACCACCAAAGTTAGAACCTAAACGGCATCATAGACTTTCATTAGAAAGTTCGGGTAGTTCAAGTCTTGATGATCCGCCTCATATGGATGATTTGAGCGGAAACATTGCAGATGAAGAAGATGTCACCTCTAGTCCTTTACCACCAACTCCAGATGTTACTTATTCTGGTATGTATCTCATAGGGTATGGTATATATGGAATGTCTCGAACATTGTCTAGAATAAGCGAACAAAGCACATCAGAAAAATCTGAAATTGATGATGAGTTATCAACAAAATATTCTACTCAATCAGCGTCACTAGATGATTCAATACTGTCTAGTGATTGTCAGCCAAGTTTATGTTCTGATGCGATGGATAGCTTACCAGATTTGCCGCCATTACCAGAAGAGTATGCATTTGATATTCCTCCACCAGTCGAACAATGGCTTTCTCCTAAAAGTGAAGACCTTACACCCGTGGAACAAAAACATTTTGATGATGATGAAGATGCAAAAACAATTCATAATGAGGATTTTGTAGAAGAAGAAACAGAAGAACCGCGTCGAGCACCATCTACGAACAAACCTAGGCTATCATTTGGTGATGATACTTCAGCTGGCGTGTCTACATCAGAATTTTCAAGTAATGCTACAATACTTCATCACTACGATAGTGTTTGTCCACCTCCAGAATTCTTGAACAAAGACTCTGATGAATATGACTCGCCATTTACTGAGTCTGATGAATCAAAATTCTACCGGCCACCACCTCACATGTTTGAACTACCCAAGACCAGTATGAAAACTAGAAAGAGCCGTATGGCACATGGTCCGGCATCATTGGATGCACCAGGGCTAAAACCAAAGACATTAGCTACTAGAGCTCGTTGCCATTCTTATTTCTCATTAACTCGCAGTCCTCCTAGTGACGCTTCATCATCTTCACTTGAGGCTCAAGAGCCACCCAATGTGCCAAATACAATACCTAGGGCTTCCAAAAGAAGACGTTACACACATACTTTAAAGAGAAAACCTAAAGTGATACAAATTACAAAAGTATAGATTTACTTTTTCAATATAAATCAATATTGATTATAAATTTCTAAACTTCCATTAAATTACACTTATTTGAACCAATTTTATAATAATTAATAATGGCATATAGGGTGTAGATTCACAAATATTGTGTTAAGAAAGTTAAGGATAACAAAGACATTACTAGATAATTTTCTTAGTATTTCACATGGTATATTAGTAATTTTTCTTTAATATTAATATTTATGTTTTTATAAAACATATATATATATATATATATTTTCTTTTGTGGGTTGTGATAATAATGTTATACAAATGTAATCTTCGGGTTTTGTTTTGTTTTATTTTATAATATTTAAATAATAGTTTTGTTCTGTTAAATTGTTATTATTAATTCTAAGTGAATAACATAATATTATATCTTAAAACAACTATATAATATTATATTTATGATGACATTTTTGTAACTTGTATACAATAGTAAATTATTGTACTTGAATGAATTAAAAAACAACAAATAATGAGTTTAATCGTATTTAATTTAAATGGGTGGCAAATGTGATCGAACTGTATTTTGATGATAAATATTAGTTAAAAGTACTTCAAACATACTTTAAATAATCAATTTAATATTCTATTGAAAATTTAAATTTTATTTGGTGCTCAAATATTTTGTATTTGAAATAATAATTTAAGTTATTTCTTCATTATAATAACCTATTATATTCTTAATATAAATGTTTCATCTTGGTTGAGTATTATGTAAAATTTAACACTGAAACTGAATATGCCACCATGTGATTATACATCATTATTTTGTTAAAACATACTATTTCAAATGATAATACATTAAAAATACTAATATTTATAAATAATAATTATAATATTATAATAGACTGATATTCAATATTATTATGACAAATTACTTGTTGCAACTGGTTTCCAGTGTATATAATATAAATGAAAGTTAAAGACATGGCAAGATTAATATAATGTCACTGTACCAAATTATAAAAGAGAAATAAATGAATTCAAAATATTACTCCAATTCTCATGGACTCAAATATGGTCTAAATAGTTATAAACTATAATGTATTCTTTTAATCATCAAATTGCAAATTTAAATACTAATTCTTTAACATTATATCAAATTTCAAACTGTCTTCCTTTAGTATAAAATATTTATTAAGCATAGTTTTGTTTTTCAAATGAAATTTGTTATAGAATATTAGTTTTCAAAACTCAAATATTCGTTAATTCTCTTTTATCCTGTTGACTATATATCTGCCGTTATACATCATTCTCAACATTATTTGTAATTATTTAATTTCATTTACTTACAACTGATTAATAATTGTTAAAAGATTTCATATTTTGTTGTGGTTTTATTGTATTGTTTTCTATTCCTTGTTTTTTTATACATAATATTACATATTATATATATTTCTAGATTTCAAGAACATTTTCGTATTACCTAAATGTGAAACTGCATTTCAATAATTTTTACTTTGTTATTTTTTTTAAATTAATTAACTAGGTGTTAGATTATTTGTTTTTGTAAATTGTTTATAAATAATTTATTATAATTATATCTAGATACCATTTTACTATGTACATACAAACGACGATAAAGATATAATAATTAATAAAAAGTCAACAAATAAAAAATAAACTATGATTTAATAATTTTTAATAATTTCCATATGATGCACATTTTTTTTAATGTATGTCACTTTAAATCATTCGTGTTATGCATATCCGGGTTAACCCAATGGAGTTAAGTGAGTTTTTAATATATATAAATAGTTGTACATTTTATGTTGAACCTTATTTGTGTATCAACATTCAATTACATATCATAAAATTGCTTCTCATTTATTATTATTATTTTTGTTTTTCATATATTATATTATTATTTTGCAACACACAAATAAATATACATTTAAGTATATATTTGTACTTTGGTTAAATTATAATTATTACATGTTTTTATTTGCAATCACAAACCCTATCCCTATTTTAATTTTATCAAACTGCACACATACATGGTTATAAAAGCATTTTATATAATTTGTTTTAATACTCCACTTGTGAATTGTACATTGCTTGGTATATTTTGTATAAAATGCTTTTATTAATAAACTTTTTTAATTTAAGGTGACACTCCTGAAGAAGTAGATTCACCGTTTAAGAAAATCAACGGCTCAACATCGTGTTTGTCTTCAATGTCTGTTAAAGAAAATGGTGTAATGACAATGACTTCTTCCACCCCGAAAAATCATGTAACAAATGGATCGTTAGGAAATATAAGGTAAAAATTTAATAGGCATATATTTTTTTTTACTGAACAATCAAATAAAATTTATAATGCACTTATTTTTTCAGCAACGATCATTATAATAACCTTAACACAATAAATACTGCAAAGGATAAAACTTCATTGAAAAATCTTGAAATTACTGATACAAAACGCAAAGTGAGTGTTATTATTAATTATCTTATAAATTCTACAAATTAATTGGTACATGTATAAATATTAAATATAAAGTAAAATTGTGTTGTATAATGTTATTATTGTGCTCTTTCTTTTTAACTTTAGAGGCCCACCGACAGAGCATATTTTATAACTAAAGAAATATTGATGACAGAGCGGACTTATAGAAAAGACTTAGAAGTCATTAACTTTGTAAGTAAAATTAATATTTATGAAGTTAAAACCATTTTTTTTAATTTTTTAATTATTTTAATTTTATTATTAGTGGTTGCGTGATGAAATGAGCAAAGAAGATGATGAAATGGGTCAGATAGAATCTGTAAACATGCTCTTAAATTTAATTGATCCAATTTATGATGCTCATTCTTTATTTTTGAAAGATGTGGAAATGAGATTAAATAGTTGGGACCCTCCATGTATAGCAGATGTTTTGTTACACCATTTTAACAATTTGGAGGTATGTATAATTATTTAAAAAAATAGTTTTGCTTATTAAAATAAAATTAATGTATTTATTTTATTATTTTTAGTTATATGATAATTACTTAGATGAACACTTAAATGTCTTAGAAAAAATTGATCATGCATATCGTACTAACAAGAAATTTGAAGCATTTTATAAAGATTTTGAAGTAGAAAAAGTGTGCTATTTGCCATTGTCTTCATTTGTATTGAAACCACTTCAAAGATTACTCCATTATTCTCATTTACTAGAAAGTATGTAATTTTGATAATTTTATGTTCATAATTGACTAACATCCATATTTTTTAGAATTAATAAGACACTATGGCTCTTCACACATTGATTACAACAACTGTTTGGAAGCGAGAGTAAAACTATTGAAAGTAACAAAGAGATTACCAAGTGCACTTCGCAGATCGGTAATTAATAATTATATTTTATTTCTGACTTGATATAATTTTTTGAAATTTTTTTTGTCATAGGAAAACTTTGTACAGCTTTGTGAGTTGGAGAGAGATATGGTTGGCATTGACACTCTTCATGTTACTGGTCGAGAGTTTGTACGGCAAGGGTGTCTAACCAAATTTTCACAGAGAAAAGGTTACCAACAGCGCATGTTTTTTCTGGCAAGTTGAAGCATGTTTTAACATTATCTTATTTGTTTATTTTTAGCAGCCCTATCTGTGCGGCACGCTATCCATACATAATATTCAAATTATGGAGGGCCAGCAATCTTAAAACAAAAACAAAATATATTGTAATGTTGTTTCAACAATATAATATACATATCATTTTAAATTTATTTCCATTGTTAAAATTGTAATTTTAAAACCCCATGTTCCTATAAAAAGTCTGTAAAGATAAGCAAAAGTTACAAATTATACGCAATTTGTATTAATTCAACTTAATTTTTGTTGCTAATATTTAAAAGACTAAAAACAACTCATATTGGGTGTTAATTCACATTGTTATAAAAGTATTAGTAATTGTAGAGTATTCAATTAATGAACAGTTTAATGTTATTTTTTTTGTGTGCTGGATAAATTGTAATGTATGTTGTTGTATATGCTTAAAAATGCTGAAAATTATGAATATGAAATATTTATTTCTATTATTTTTTGTGCAAAAGATGTTGAGTTCGAAAAATCTTAACCGCTTTGTTTGTTTGATTAATTGTCTGATTTTTTTATTAGATTATTCTCAGAAATTTCATTTGTTTTTTTTTACTTTGTACCAGAATTTTATTACTATTATTTTGTGATAACGAATAACAATTGTTATTTATGGTTGTTTCAAAAACATTATTTATACTCAACTTTAGTCTAACCTCTTGAAATTTAAAAACACTAAATGTAATTTTAAACATTTTGTTAATGATAATGTTTGGGAAAGTGCTCAATGGTTTATAATAAAAGAGAATGATAGAATTTTAAGACATTTGAATAATACAAATTACCTTAAAATTTAAATATCACAATTCATAACTCATAACATATTAACATGTATTCCTTTTCATTGACATTTTTGGCATGTACTCAAATTAACTTCTAGAACTAACAACATACATGCGATGTATGATACTATTATTTAAAAACATAACATTTTATTTACATTTTTATCATATACATGCATAATATTATACTTCTTGTAGAAAATATTTAAAAGGCTTACGATTAATAATTGATGAACAACAACTTCCATTGATTTTATTAAGTAATATTTTATTTGCCTAATATACTACTATGGTATACTACTATTTGTTTAACAATGTTGATAACAATTTCAATTGGAAACTACATTTTAATTTCCATATTACAAAGTCTAAAATGTTGCAATTAGGAATTACGAGTTTAGTTCAAATTAGGTTATGGCTTTAAAAAATATATCATTAAATGGAAGTTGTTATATGGACATCTTACTGTTATCCTCAAAATCATAGTAGTTTTAAATAAATGGCAACAAATTATATTTATTTTGTTTTAAATTAAACTCTAAAATTATTAAATTAAATTAAAAATAACTTATAGTATATCTATAGGTGGGATATTATGGTAATGCCTAATGGATCTAGTAAGTATTTGGCTGTAATTAACACGTTCACTGTGGATCATATTTTTGTATACTTGTCGTGGCGCTGAAAAAATTCTAGTCTTAAAAAATTTTCCTAAAAATTAAAATATTAGTGTACGGACGTACGGTTTGCACTTGATTATGAAACAATGCTTATAGAAGGCGCTGACAAAAAACCAAAAGTTTAATCGTAACTCTAACCAATTATAGTTCATTAAATAACAAGGTACATGACACCAATTGGCGTCATTCAGCATATGTGAACTATGTAAAATGACGCCTTTTGGCGTCATCCGCAGTGAACATGTTAACCTAAACTTATCTACCATAAAAACATTTCTGATACATATGCAATTAATTCTATATAAAATCTTGCGGCTGGTAAATAGTTCCTTATAAATTATTGTAATAATTGTAGTGATTTATGCCTTTACAATTTTTGAGCATATAAATGAATTAAAATTAATAGTGATCAAATTTTTAATGCACATTAGATTTAAATAATTTTATAGATTTGATAAATATTGTTCAATAATGTAATGACATTTCACATAAACATTGGTTGAAAAAAAAATCTATTTTTAATAACTATTTTCATTTTAAAATACAAATAATTAACATTTTACTAACAATTCGTATGGTTAAAATTTTATTTTTCTAATTTTCAAAGTTATATGTTCATTTGTATTGTAAAACTGTTTAAAAGACAAAAGGAGATTAATGAATCGATGAGTACATTAGGATATAATATTCTTTTGTTGGAAAAAAAAATTATTTGTGATTTTTTGTTTGGTTGAGATGGAAATATTATTTATTTTCCCTCTTGTCTAACCATAGTTTTAATTCTAAAAGTAAAAAGATAAAATATTGTTATGTCACGGTGACCACTCCCTTTCCATTCATTGATGCTGCCGCACAGTCTCAATGAAGCTTTTATTTAACTTATAGCTTTAAAGAAATATGTGTTCAGCTTAACATTAGTGTTGCGCTTTTGTGCATGCCAATATAGATGTCTGATATGTTGTTATACACGGCAAGGGTTGGCCACATGTTTCGCGTTCATGGCCAGATACCCCTCAACGACCTCTTTGTTGAAGAACGAACTGACAACCCAACACAATATTCTTTTTCAATCTATTCAAATAACAGGTATGAGGAAATTATTGCAAAAATTAGTCGCTGACTACGTTTTTTTATATTAAAACGTTAATAGTACATGACGTGTGCATTTGGCTTGATTGTGGTCTTCAAACAATTGATTCAATGTTAATAATATGCTTTTTTTCCAGGGTAATCACAATTGCGGCGAACAGTCAGGAGGAAAAAGATAAATGGATGGAAGACATCGCAGAAAGCGTTCAAGCGTACAAAGGAGAACAAGCAAATATCGAGCCACCAAATATTTATTTGAGTTTGAAATCATGCAGTAAGATAATCATGGTTTTCAATAACACATTACGTTATTATTAATTTAGCCAAATTGAAATTTTGTATTTTGTAAATATCTGCATATTTTAAATACAAATCTTCGACAATCGGCATTATAATAGACCTGAATTGTATGAGCGCTCTAATTATAGACTTAAACACCTTTCAGATTTTAAGCAGAGCAAAGAATGTAGTGATTTTACTATGATGTGTTTTTTTGTCTGGAGACACTTTACAGTAGAAAAAATGCTTAGATTTTTAACTTAAAAATTTTTTCCGATAGGAAAGTGTATCTGGTTGCTACTTCGGGAGATCAAAAGTAAAAAATCTCAGGATTCTTAATCATTTGGATAAACAAAAAAAGATTATAAAAAAACTGGAATTTTACGCAAAATCAGTTTTTGACAAAATAGATTTCCTTATTTTGTTGTAATTTAAAAAAGAATAATTGTATATACTTGAAAGGTTGATAAAATTATCACTGTAAAACCAACCTTTTTTACCTCCACTCGTTATGTTTTGTGTTCGCTGCCCCGTTACATTAACAGAAATTTATTTTAATTTCCAATCCGATAACTGTGCTTAGGTTCCTCAGATGACATGATGAGCAACAACGGTGACTGCAACGGAGCGCTGTCCGAAATCAACGGCGGCAAAGCGCCAGGCGCCGCGCAAAGGAACAACACAACCGTTCACGTTTGCTGGCATAGGAACACAAGCATCGGCATGGCTGACCATCTTAGGGCCACCGAGGTGAATACCGACAAATAATATTATTGTTCATGGTGTTTTATATATTATATGTTTTAAACTGTTTCGAATTTGACAGCAATTTTAAAAATACTAATATTTTATATTTTTTAACCGTCTAACCACCATTGCGTTTGTCCTACAGAACCAGTTAAGCGGTTTTCTGTTGCGGAAGTTCAAAAACAGCAACGGCTGGCAAAAGCTGTGGGTCGTGTTCACCAATTTCTGCCTGTTCTTCTACAAGTCGTTCCAAGATGACTTGCCGTTGGCCAGTCTGCCTCTGCTCGGTTACAGCGTTTCAAAACCCAACGAGGAGGATTCCATTGAAAAAGACTTTGTTTTCAAGTTGCAATTCAAGAATCACGTCTACTTTTTCAGAGCCGAAAGCGAATACACGTTTGGCAGGTGAGTGATACACTGACACGTGTAATTATTATTATTGGGGATGGGATTTTTTTTTACCTTCGTCGTCGATTTAGCGAATTAAATATTGATTTTCCAATATCGATGTACCTATTGACTTATAAAAAAAAAATTTTATGAAATAATAGTGTTCTATAGCATATTATAATTTACAAATGTCATAGTTAAAATTATTGGATTAGTGGACAATGATAACCAAAGTACAAAATACATTTTTTTCATGTTATGGATAATTAATAATTATTTATTTTATAGATAAATTGTTACGTTATAAATTGAAACATTGTTGATAAAATATGTGTGTAATGTGGATGGTTAATTTTTTATTTGCTTTTAACGATAATATTAGCTACAAAAAAATTTAATATTTAACAAATATTTCAACATATCTATAGGATAAGGATAATTATATACTTAGTCATTAGTATCTGGATCGTATACACAACAGGCTCCTATACAATACGATTATTATATAAATGAATATACATATTAATTATAGGAATACCTACAAGTATCACTTATTATATTATTGGAAGATCTATTCACTTTTAGATTTCTGTCGATTTTACCGGCCTTAATAAGTGTGTTCGTTATTCATTTATTGTTTGAATGAAAAATAAGCACTCCAACGGAGGACATTATGAGTTATGACATTGTGAACTAAGGCCGTATCCAGAGATTTTTTCTGTGGTGGGGGGTCCAGACCCCCTGAACCCCCCTCAGATACAGCCTTGTTGTGAACACAATAAAACCTGGTCATCGTTATACGTGTTATGTCTCCATTGATATATTATAAATATTTTTTTCAATCATCCATAGAACATGAAGGTAGTTGGATTAGATTTGTTCAAATACTTTACGTTAGTTGAATAATTATTATGATGCTTACTGAAAACTATAAAACTATAAAACTATAAAACTATCATTCGTCAAGACCACGGATAAAATCTAAAATGTCAGTGGAAAACTGAAAAAACCATCAAACATATTTGTCCAATTAGGTGCAAATTGT
This sequence comes from Metopolophium dirhodum, assembly GCF_019925205.1. Lineage (NCBI taxonomy): Eukaryota > Metazoa > Arthropoda > Insecta > Hemiptera > Aphididae > Metopolophium > Metopolophium dirhodum. The sequence goes on along the minus strand of NC_083561.1, from coordinate 26,241,579 downwards.
ATTGTTGCGGGTACCGATACCGGCGTTGGTTTTCTCGTGATGATGATTGAGAGGAGATTGATGGCAGTCACTTTCATGTACATTTAACTGAAAACTTTTTATCCGATGTTTCGTGGTCATTTGATTGAAAACCGCGATTTAACTCTTAATGGTTTCCATTATTCAGGTAAAACGCTGTGGTCTTCGCCGTAATTGTGTTCCGATTCCAGTATGTAATTGCATTTTCGATTATCTGCCTATACTGTTTTAATCGTTGGGTTAGCAAATCGGTACCTAATTACGTTTAATTTTACGTGGGTGTCCTTCCGTCGTTTAAAATCACATTCTATAGTGAGCAATTTTCTTCGTGATAATATTGTTTGATCAATATTGAACTGTTTATCGATTAAAATAATCTAAATAACTAATTTTTATTGTTTGTTTCAGGTGGATGGGCGTGATCAGTAGCGCTACGCAACATTCTGGTCGCATGAGACTGTTCAGCCGCAAAGATAGTGAAAATAATTACTCGGACATTATTTAGTCAAATGAATATAATCTTACAATCAAAACGTGTTTATTATTACTGTTTTCATTTAGGGAAATATCTAACACGACACGTAACGTTAACGAATTTTAGGTTATTCATATATAGTTGTCATAAAATTAAAGCAGGATTTTACTCAACTTTTCAACTTTCATCGCATAACTAATCCATCCTCTCCATTCCCCCCATTACTATAATTATTACTATTATTTTTACTATACTTTTATTTTATTTTTCGACTTGTCCAATCGCGCATGGTTATAATCATATTTACAAGTTTAATCATTTTGTACGACAATCATTTTTACTCTGCGCTATTTATTTATTGTACTATCAATGTAATATGTTATACGGAGATAATTGAACACCGAAATATTGTTTAAATTATACAAGTTAAAAAAATAAATTATTAACTAAACATAACAATAATACAATAATAATAATTATTATTATTATTATTATGTGAAAAAAATTGTTCTTTTATACTTGTTGAATAAAATTATTTTTATTACTATTATTATTTACAGTTTATGATTTATTGATTAATGTATAATATTATGTATATTATATCTGCTCAATAATTTCCTTTTAAATCCAACAAATCCAACTGATATCAAATATTTGATACTGTGAAAATGTTTGTAAAAAAGGAGAAAATCTAAACAATATGAAAAATAAATTAAAATTAAAATTTACATAATATAGGTATATAATATGTTATAATATATTTTTATATTAAACTAATATTTCATTATAAATAAATTATAGTAAGCTTGACAAATTAAAATAAATACCTACATAAATAATATTCTGATCGAGAGTTCGTTCTGATTTCGAAACGCCACTGCTGGTTTTACTTTAATTATCTTTAGTAGCGTTTTAAAACCAGGACCAACGTACACAATAATAAATTAATCTCTTACAGGCTATATCTTAAGGAAACGTATTGAAAAATAAATTATACTTTTTAACGTATATAATTTGACTTTCTAGGACGCGGATGACAGATTTTTTTTTGTGTGACAGACGACGCGGTTGAGCATTTCTAGTTGTTGATAAACACTTGCGTATCGGCTCACAGCAAAACGTCTAAGTCTATGGACTTGTCACCGTAAATGTAATCGAACACCGTCTGTTCAATAGTATCGTCTTCCAAGTACTGTGAGCTTCTCATCGATCGTTCGGACGTCATGTTGTCTTCGCCGAATTCTTCTGCAGTGTAACGGTCTCTGATATCCTTCATTATACATGACTCCAACTTTTTATGCTATATTATCGAACATAATATTGTATTATTGCGTTAAAAAAAATGTATTATAATCAGTATTAATATTGTGTCGTATGTATATTCGGTCTAATATACAACTATACAATATTATTTGTGTAGGACCATTCACGTACTTTATAGCATTTGAAAAAGAACATCGGCCGCACTAACTCTTTGGCGAACTTGTCTTTCCTCTCGTCCGGTACGCACATCTGTTGGCATATAGAAATACAATTATGAAACGTTCGATACTTACTAAAAAGAGAAACAGTGGATGACAACGCATAGCGAGTACGATATTCAATTAAAGTAAAAAAATATAAAATATATTTTTTTTTTATTAGATTTTAAGGCTTCGACGACTGAGGTCATTAGCCTGTAAGGTTGGTAGGGTTGGTGCAGTAGGGTTGGGACTGTTGGTACTGTCGGTTAGGTATATATATAAAATATTGTTTTTTAAAAATGTATACCTAAATATGACGATGCCTATATTATTATTAAATATAAATGTATGTCTAGTTGAAAAACTGTTTAGAACACATCCAGTGTCTTATTATTCTATAGTAACAATATATCAGTATATAGGTATACCTAGGTATAACTGTAAATTATTGAATATATCATTGTATGAAATGGAAGAAACAGAAAAATTAAGTACACTCCCTAAGGGGAAAATGATTAATAAACGTGTTCCAATTAACGTTGAATAACTTCGAAATGCATTCGAAGCAGTTTAACATAAGCATAACCTATGTCTATATACATAAAAATGTATAATCGTTGCACGAAGAGCTTATTACCGAAAACTTCTTGCAATACGTAATGCCGTCGACCATGTCTTGTTTAAGTTCTTCGGCGATCGGTAGCCTCATCACTCTGTCGTTCATGTTTTCGTAGTCTGGTTCCATGTTTTGGTTGAGCTGTGTACAAAACGTCATATTTAAACCGAGAGTTATCTTAGAAAATATAAAAAATTCTATTCTGTTTGTTTTTTATTTTAAGAACAACAAAAAAAAAGGCGGGTAAGTGATGTCGCTTTGCTGTACAGTAGGTTAACTGTGGGTTTTATTAAACTTGAATTCAATGATATACCTAATATCATTGTGTAAGAAAAACGATTCGAAGCGGAGACAATTTGTCAGTCTGGATATTTTATATTGTTATTATTTATCATAGCCTGGAAGTTGAATTAATATAATAATATTTTTTGTTTGTTGATATGGTGATATACAAGGCGTTAGAAATTAAAATCCCATTTTTAGTGGTTATTTGTATTTTGTCGGGAGTTTTTCCCGCCCCATTAAATAACTATTGAGAAAATCGAAAAATGACCTTTCTAATGTAACATCTTGATCCAATTTTCTAAAATATAAGGTACTATATGTTGAAATCGAAGCACTCCTGGTAGAAATGTTGTATACAGGATAAAAAAAATAAAAAAATAAACACCATTGTAAAACTACTAGCTTCCTTGGCTCCGCTCAGAATCTAAAATTAAAATATTCCTTGTATTTTCTTAAGTTAGGTAGGTATTGACGCTTGCTCACTTTAAAATAATGATAAAAAAAAATGAATATCTGTTGCAATAGATTAATAGACACTTACGTAACCAAGTTCCTGCATGACGCACGTAACGTTTCGGATCTTTCCGGTCATTTTGGCAGCCATCGTGTCCATCTGGTTGCGGACGTCAAAACCTCCGACTCTCTAAAAACGCCAAATCGTCTAGTTAATTTCGGTAGGAAGTATTTAAGGTGGCTATATTTAGACAGTTTAAAGACACTCGGGTGGATCACCGTGTACCTACATGTTATTCGGGAGAGATTATCCCATAGTGCGTCAATTTAAATACCAGCTATGTACGAGAATTTCGTTTTATAGATCGACGATCGATCATATTCGATTGATAATACCTAACTTATTTATACTCACATCAATGTACATATTAGGCGGATATCAGGCCCTGATTTAATTATCACATTCTCGCTATACCCATCCAAACCATCGGCGCCCCTAGAAAATTACTACGTTGTACCTATACTCGGATCAGTCAGATCCGTGACTACCTATACCTATAATAGTCGTTTTACACGCAGACGTGGGTACACCTTTTCGGTGGACGGTGGTTACCATACTTCAAATTATCCTTATTAACCTCAAAACATCATCGCTGTATATTTACTGTTTAGGTACGTCGAATTTTCAGAGGTGGCTGTGTGGTGTCATTATTGTAAAAGGAACGTAACCGTGATTTTCCCGCAGTATCCGGAAAAACGTGATGACTAGACCGTCGCCGGATTATTTAGGTTCCGTCGCGTTATTATTACATTATTCAACGTATAAGTCGACCGTGTTTATCATTATCTGTACGGAGACTACATCGATTATGTGTAACCTACCGGCCTTCGTCTTCGTCACCTCCGTCACGCGTTTCATCTGGGCCCATTATTGACCCAATACCCTACAGAGCCGAGCTGTTTGACGGATCAAAGTGTAACCAAGTCTTTTGCACAAACGCACAACCATAATTTGTGTTAAGCCTTGTTGCCACTATATCTGCTATGCTATGCTGCTTCACCCTATTAATATGTTTAAATTTCTGATTTTTGGAATTTTAAAATACAATACCTATTTTCGAATATTTAGATTTATAACAATATTTGAGGAGTATCCTAGCTGCAGTGTTAAACTCCGTAATAATGTAAATGGCGAATAAGATGATTTTTCTGAAAATATTGACGTACCTACTACCTATATCGTAATCGAAATTTAAATAAATAGTTTCTGGGTTAGGTATTTTACTTTAAATACTACAACTAAAGATAATTTAACTTTTGTTTTGAAAATGATTGGGTGTAATATTAATTCATAAATATATTTAATATTGTAGTATTAAAAAGTTGTCCGAGTATACTAATTGACTATAAGTAGTAATTATTAATAAATATTTTATATTGCATGCTTAATAATTATATATATAATTACCAAGCGTATATCCATTTAAATAACTATTTAATAGACTATTATCCTTAGTATTTTAAAGTAGAATAACTCAAAACCTTTTCGTTCAAATTCGATTACAAATACATAAGTCAAAATGTTGAAAAAAATCATCTAATTCTCAATTTTTCACTAAAACGTAGGTTTTTTTTTGAAAAACCAATGCTGGAAACGCAATAGGATACTCCGTAAATGTGAAAAATCCAATTATTCGAAAATATCGTTATAAATTACAGTTAAAAATTTCAAAATTCAGAATTTGAATATATGCATAATTTAAACATACAAATGGAGCGAGCATGCTTAAAAAGTAACTCTGTATATAATATATGTGTAGGCGTGTTATGCGGGTAAATCATAGGTAAAGTATAGGTACTTATATAGGTATATACTCGACCTAGATCGAAACTGAAGTTTATTTGTTATGCCTTACCGCTTTTTCTAGAACCAGTTCTTATAAAGTCAATTGTCCCACCCGGCATAAGTTACCTACATTAGAAATATGTTCATAACATTCCAAGCGCATAGTATATAGGTGCCTATACCGATGTACGATTATTACATGTATAATAATTTAATAATAATATAAACGTGCACATACGATATCACTTTAAACTTATTAACCTACTGCGCCGTGTCCGATGTATATCTTTAGTACGTATAATAATATCATGTTTGGCCCGTAACCATTTCATAATAATAACAATAATGATAATTTACCGTATGGCTGTCTACTGAATAATATGTCTACATGCAGTGTCCGTCTTGTATATATTATTGTTTGCGGAGGACTGGCCGTGTTTTGCATCTCATACCGCGCGAGTCGTGTGCGGATAGTGTGTGTAATATGGCAGACTTGGTTTGTTTTTTGTCGTCGTGCGACAACGTATAGGTAGATATATAGCCATATAGGTATATATAGGTTCCTATAGGTAGGTATATATTGATACGCGCGAGCGATGTTCCTAGTCACGTTTCCAGTCGTAATTTTATTTTTATTGTTCAACCGGCAATCCGGTAAATGTGCGCTTGTGTTATAATATATTGAACTATTATCGTTTCATTATGCATGTGTATAATGAGTGGACAACGGTGTTAAGATAGACGACCGTATACAGAGGCACAGAGCGCAATATAATATATTATATAGTGCGTATATAAAATACGTATATACCTGCGCCTATACTACCCATATTACGAACCTCTCGATCAAGGCCATCCACGGGAATTTTTTTAATGGGGGTGCAAACAATTTTCCATTATACACTTTTTAAATTGCGTTTTTAGATAAATTTAAACTAACGGAAATAATCATTAGGTAAGACATACATTGTGAAAATTTGGCTGCTTAGCTTGCAGGATTATAGCCTGAGTGGTTCTTACCAGCGCAAAACCGTTTTTGCAATGCTTTACATTTGACGGAAACAACACATGCGAGTGTAGCGAGTCCTCTTAAAACCGTCTCTATTTTCGGCCTAATTTCGAACTCCCTTGAGCTCCCCGTGGTATTTCCGTGGTGTTTATCCCCGTTGATATTTTATTTCTCATAAATGTTTTTCAAATAAAATTAAAAAAATTATATCACTGCCTTAGCTCAATTAGGGAAAGGGGGGGAGGGGGGTTTCTGACTGGTATTTATCACAAGTAAATTATAAATGAGCACCAGGGAAATGTACAACTAAAATACTCGACATAAGGATTTAATATTAAATATATTATGCAGATATAACATCTTTATCTATATAGTATATATTATACCTACGGTGATACGAAGTCATAAAAATATACGCTACTACAAAAGTATAAGCTCGCACGGTTGTTTATATATTATATTACTTAAACGTGTACATGGCATAAATCTATTTTATGTATAACAATGCCTATGACATTTATATGTATATATAATAACGATAGAATTTGTGCTGGGGGCGCGCGCGTGTGTGTGTGTGTAATGTGTATCCCAATATTGTTATAAAGTCCGCCGAGCTAAAAGCGGTCGCATTGCATAATATTTTATTGTATATTATATATTTATATATATTATAGTATAGTATATACACATTACACACACATACCATGTATTACTGTATTTCACGCTATACGGTCACGATTTATACGATTCATTATTGTGCACATGTATATTCGTATGGGTAATTATACATTTATACACGTACCTATATGATATGTACTATGTGTATATGGATTATGGGATAAAACATATCAGGGAAAATACTGTTGAGCATATTATCAATATATCATACTATATACTATAATATAGTAATATACTATAGATATCTTTAAGCGATACGAACAAGGATCGCTTATCCGTTTCTAATGTACACCTGAAGTCCCTTTACACCTCAACACATGATATTAAATGGTATTGTAATTTGTGAGTAACATCATAATATGTTTACGGAACCCGCGAGATCTCGGAGATTTTAACGATTTTCGTTAAAAGACGCAGTTATTTATACCGTTGTTTTGTACTTGCGGTATACTTATATAATATAATATGCATGTATAATAATACCTGTATTAGATGCGCAAGCAAGTAAATACAGTTTGTAAAAAAACAAATTTGACGGACGTTTTGTATTTCTAACTGACTATAGTACATTGTGTTAGTGATATTTTTTGTTAGTAGTTTTACAGACTTAAATTTTATTGTTCAGCCCCATAGCCCTTTTTGTAACATTCGTTTTCCGTGACTGATCGCATTAAAATCCACGTGTTCGATTATTATATTTTCCTGTCAGATGTCGTTGATGACTTATAATTTGCACATGCTTATGAATTATGATAGGTAAGATTTACGGACTAACTGTACATGACACACACAAGTCACAAACACACTACACCCCACACCTACATTTCGCCCGTATGATAGTAAAAAAATGAAGTGATAAATAATATAATTACATATGTATAAAATATATATAGTACTGTATTACTGTATTACTGTAGTAGGTATATTATAAGGTCTGTCTGATGTTTTTGAATATTATGGATTAATTATATATACGTGTGATAATTTCTTATAGAAATCATTTAAACGCAATTTATAGATTGGCTTTTGAAATTTGCAAATGAAAAATCGTAACCAAACGGATCTAAAAATATCTTTATTTTTGTTACGGCGATATACCTACATTGCTTTTTTAATTTCTTTGGCACACCTATAAAACGTCCTGCTATATGATCATTAGCTAACAAATGTACAATTATATTGTTTTCCTGTTTCCCGAGTAACTTTATATTCTACCTATACCGTTACTCGTTAGATTGTCTTAGAACGATGAGGACTTTGTGTATTTTTTTTTGTATTAATATTAATTAACAGACTAATGAAATGAATCTCTTTCGATACTTTAGCCTCCTGAAGCTTTAGCCTTTAGGTATAGGTACCTAGTGTCGTAGTAGTTCTAACATTAGTGGTGTTGTCATTTTTCGAAGCGGTTCTGAATTCATTCAATAGTTATTGATTTGAGTTATTTTGTCGTTTTATATTTGATTTAACTTATATCTCTAAATTTGTTTCCTTAAAGTGCAGTATTTAGTCAAGGAATCATAAAAAAATCACATGAAGCAATGTCAGGTGTGTAGAACCGCTTTTCGGGCTAAGATTCGCGAATTGAAAGAGCGGAATACGCAGGTGTGCTGCAGACTTGAACACCAAATATCCTCATTATTTGTTTGGCGATCAAATAAATGATTTAATTCCCATACTTTTGAACATACCTTCGTATAAACATACACTCATATATCAGAACAGGACAACAGGTAAGAGTTTCAGTGTCATACATTTGTCGAGTCTATATACGCAGTAAAAACTAAAAAGGTCATTCGCCCAAAGACGAATTGTCTCCAAACGAAGCGTACAAAAATAGCTCATAGTATAAAAATAATTGTATTTTCTACTATAGCTGTCTCAGTGATCGTGTGATTCGTTCAGCTTATCCTTATATTTATTAGTTTAATATCCACATTATACCCTTTCGGATAACGCGATTGTTATTGTATCACACGCATGGCCGGTAAATGGGCAACACGCTGATCAATTTGTATATAATTTTTGTATGAGATCCATTTATTATTTATATACCTATGTTAAAAGTGAATTGTAAATGTATGACGATAAAAAAACAGGTCAAAATCCACACTATAAAAATAATGGTAAATTAATAAGGCCATCTTGCACCTATCTTAATAAATGGCCTATTCTTTATTTATATATTCACAAATAAATAAAATCGGATTTTTGAAAAAAATGGAGTTCTTAGTGAAAAGTTGTTATACACCTATATAATAAAGGCTATAATGGTTTATCGTATTATAATATTGTTTTTATATAATTTATATTTTATATTTTATAAAATATATTTCATATTATTATTCGGTTTAGTAAACATTGACACTCAAAAAAATACTTTAGTAGATTCCAATATTATGTTGATACGCGTAAACATCAGAAAAACACAAGACTATTTTCTCCATATATAATTCAACCATTCCACTGGAATAATATACCGCGTATAGTCGAATTATATAAAATATATTCGCACGTGTAAAATGTTGATAAAATATTCTTTAAGTTATGAACACTAAAGCTTAAGAACTTTCTCGGTGACGGATAATAGATATTATAAAAGATTTAGTATGCAATATATGAACTATCGTTCATTAGTAATTAATTTAATAGGGCAATTGATTTATTTGTTGTAATTACAAATTTAAAAATGTATTAAATCCATTTTAAGGTCAAGATTAAAGAATGAAGATAAATATGAATGTATACATATAGGTATAATATATAGTGTACACAATATGTGTTAATAAATTAAATATTAAATCAAGTTCAATTTAATTTTTAAACTTTCTATGCATAATTATTAAAAACGTATAGGTTGCGTATAATTATCAAATCGTATATTCAGTTTCCAATTTGAAATGTCACTCAAATATATGAAAATATAATATATATAGGCGATCGCTTGGGTATATACGTATTTTATGGGTATATCTATACATATTGTGTAAAAGTAACTTCAGTACAAAATGAGTTTGCTTAGTAAAACGGTAATGGTAAGTCACTGAACTGTAACTAACTTAAAAATGTTTATCTATATTAAAACTGGAGCGAATCATCCATATCGTATCTCTTTAATTCGAACGACTAAAATGGTACACCATACGGTGGAACGCAAGTTTAATGTGTGTATAGTTATAATATATAAATATTAGTTATTACTCGGATAACCTTAAACTCTATTTAGTATCGATAAAAGTATAATATTAGCAGTTTACTTTATGGGTTTCCTGCAGGTCCACGATTAAAATTTGCATCCAATGCACGTGCAGGAAAATTCACCGAAGGAGAATCGTACCTTATATATGCACTAGAATTTGCATAGATTGTTTACCGTGAAATGTATATTATTATGAACGGAAGCCAAATGTGAAAAAAATGTGTATACTTGATTTGGCGTATAATAAATTACCATGAATAATATATATTATTAAATATTTATCATATTATAGTCCAAATATAAAAAGAGTAAATGTATATTTTTTTGACAAACAAAAAGTAATAGTGAGTATAGGTATGTTGACTCAAATTGGCCATTGACGAAATACGAATGGAGTGTACGCTACAGGCATACTACAGACCTCTGCATCGTATGGTCAGACTTGGGATTCAATATTTGGTTATAATTTTATAAATACATTTAATTAATTGTAACCACTATAATATAGCCAAATTCCTCGTGTTGTCTATAAATTTTAATTTTTGAATCTTTGTTTTTTTTCAGTACTAGCTATAGTATTTATCGGAACTACAGACTTTACCGTATAAAAACTTACCAATATTTAATTAATATAGTTGTCTAACTGAGATCTGATTGGTAGAGGGTATATGTAACTGCAGGTGATATGCAAATGTTCCCAACCCTTAGTCGGCTTATTGGTTGCACGCGTTTATGTGTACAGAGTGATTCTTTCATCGCGAATTATAGGCTATAATATATTAGAAAATACCTTCAAAGAGTTTATTTGATTATTATTTAAGTAACTGCTTAAGAATCTATTACAAAACAATAATAGATAATAATATAAATCTAAATTTTTATATTTTTATATAGGTACCAATTTAAAACTCCTCGTAGGTATATATTTCTTATTTTCTAAGATATTACAATCTCGTGGTACACGATGGAAAATAGTCACTCTGTATATTATAATATATTATATTGGGTATAGGTATTAGGAAGATATATTATTTCTATTTTAATAATAAATTACATCACAATGTATATATATATTAATATCTACAGATAAAATTGAATAATCGTTATTTTCCCGATAAATAGCCGTATACTCATAATATAATGTACCTCGGTTTTTATGTATGGGTACCTCTTTTCATAATTTAATAACACGTTCGAAAAAAAGGTAATTTTTGGCACGTAGCGTCAAAATAATTTTCCAACCCTGCAGTAGGTCCCCAACATGTTATATTATATGCCACCGACCCTATATAATGATATAATCACCGGTGAACTTACCGAAGTCCGGTGCGTGGGGTAGAACGGTTGATAGTACGGCTGGTACATTTGACCGGCGTTCATCATGGGGTACGGTCCGGGGTAGGGCTGCTGCGGGACGGTGGATATTCTCGGCAGGTACATGTCGTTGCCCGCGTTTGGCGCCGCGTTTGGCGGGTAGAACAGAGCGTTGGTCATGTACGATGGCTGTTGGTCCAAGAACGCCGACGACGATCCCGCGGACGTCCACGGTTTGATGTACTGCTGCGGTTGTGGTTGCTGTTGGTGTTGCGGTTGCTGTTGGTGTTGCGGTTGCGGTTGGAGATGCGATGCCGATGCCGCAGATGCCGACTGCGAGTACGACTGATGAGAAGACTGTTGCTGCTAGAACACGAGACGACGTATTATCAATATATAGGTATACATATAATGTATGTAATCTACGTTATAGTACCTAATAATTTATAATACATATATATATAGTGGCTATATATAATAAAATACGGTTCATAGGTATTTACGTGTGGTAATACGGTATACAGTTCTATTAAACCATAGACCGTAGAAATTATCTATATATAATATATGTATGGTAATGATGATTGTAAAACTGTGTTTCATTTTATTTCTTTAAACAATACGACACACGCGTGTGTGTCTGGTGGTTAAAATGAATACATGGTAATATACTTATTACTTAGGTATAGGCGCAGTATAGATATGTATTGACCGAGTTGAATACGAACAATTTGGTATGCATATAGTGGCGGGAGGATACCATATTATATGCATTCAAAACAGTACTTAGTCAAAACTCGAAAGTTTTCGTTTGATATTACCGCCACATACAGACATTATTCACACGAATATTTTCGAAAAACCTTCTTTGCTGCTATTTTCACGAAATTTCAAAAACTCAACAACTTCCGTGCCATAGGTTATAATCAGCTGTATATTTTATTTTTGAACCTTTGACGTCACGGGTGATAACAGTATTTGCTTACAACTAGCTGTACAACCAGATTTTGCTCGTGAAAAAATGAACTAATATAAAATGCGGTCCTATAAAACAAAAATAATTATAAAGGTGCAGTACATCGGTTTTAGTGTATATCAGTTCACCGGAAAATCGGCGTCGGTGTATACCTTTGTGACTTAACAGAAATGCGAGCAATCTACCCTTGGTATAGATCGGATATAGCAATTGATATACTTTTGAAACTACTCTCTAAACTTTATTGATATTTCTGAGAACTGCAATTTGAAACTTTCGTCAAAATCAGTCATTTAGTAGGTATACTGGTATAGATCACATACATTCATTTATATGTATTAAGTTTAATATTTTGTATAAAGTTTCTTTTACTTCTGTGACCATTGGCAACTCTATCATAAATAGACAAAACAATTATTCAACTATAGTGAGCCTAAACGAAATTTATGTGTGAGCCAGAGCAACCATAATATGGTAACCTATATTTAGCGATTGAAAATCAATGTTATGAAAATTCCCCGAGGGTCGATCAATTTCAGTAGTTCAGTAGTTTCCAAGTCTACAAACCCCCTAAAAACGACGTACATTAATTTGTATATTATACGTATAAAAATCATCATAGATTGATAATTACTTATCGCTATTCAGATAAATCTATAATGTTGATAGTTTGTCATCGCCCTTGAAAGTTATACTACCAATGCATTATCAGAAAAATTAAAATTCCACTGCAAGACGTATTATACTGCACCATACGACACACTGAACACATAGATAAATATATTTCATACCGGATGTGGCGCTATATCGAGTCACTTAAAATACGACCGCGCGGTTTGCACAGGTAATCGTCTTGTGGATCGATGCGAACGGGAACGAGCCCTGTGCAGGATGGGACCCTGGTACGAATCGTGTGGTGTCGCTGAGGTGACACATACTGTACGCGGAAATTATTATTTTCCCGCGTGGAAGGGATGCGCCCGGACATGCTCATGCGCGGAATAAAGACGACGACGACGACGTTAACGGCGCGGCGGCGGGACGCTACGATTGCGTAATAATATTATACGAATATATTATTTTATTGATGAGCAATCATAACGCGTATACGGTAAAATATAGGTAACCGCGACCGTAGTTACGAGTTTATGATGGATAGTTGTATTGATATACCTACAAACCAATAACTTTTCGCACGCTCGGCTCCGATGCTGATATCGATGATGCGAATCAACAGACCGTAAGCGCTCTATAATATTCCAAAACATTATCGTGAGTTTTTTGTTTTTGATTTTTTTACAGAAGCAATAATAATGTTATTGTACATCGTTACTAAATCAGCCCCGTGTGATGAAAATCAAAAGGCAATACTAAAAAATAACGAAACGGGATTACTCGACATTTGTAACGTATATATTTTCTCACTTGACTCTGCGTGGACTGGTGAAACATTTACTGTACACGCGCATTCGAATTATTATTAGATACTTCCTAAATATGATATATCACAGTACGCCTGACGAAAAACACAAAAGGAAATGGTATTAGTCATATTAACTTCGGATATTTTTGGTTGTCGTCTTTCCTTTTACACTGTAATAATTGTAATTTTCCACTTGTATTATTCGACAAGCATAGTATACACGTCATAATATTACGCTAGTGTATAAACATTATACTTAACCTAACCAATAGTCGTTGACCAACAGTAAAAACCATGTTATTTATGATTTGGTTTTTTTACATCTATACTCGTTTTAGACAATAACTAGATGTATTTTACTGAAAAATAACAGTTGCCCTATTATTTTTGTTTTCTCGGATATATACAATTATTAATAAATAAATATTATATTAATTCCATTATATTTTACATCGTTTTAATATTAAATTTCCAATCCATTACACCGTCGCATTTTGCAAGTGGTATATACGTTATATGTTATACATAATTAATTTGTATAAGGTACGTATATTGAAACAATTTAAATATATTTCTTTATTCTCATATTGAATTGCATTTACTTAGAATATTATAATGAATCATAATTTATATAGTTGATATGTGAGACAGACAGACGGTGCCTATACTAAATTAACATCATTAAAATAAACTGCTGCTATTTAATATAATTTATGAGTTATAACTAGTAAGTATTACAAAAGAGAATCGATATTTACCTAATAATAATATTTTATGGGAACATGAACGTTTAATTTATTACAAGTATAATTATTCACGCATAATATAGTCTAAAAGCTTAACTTTTGTACTGCCATAGGTATTTGATAGTTGTTAACTATAGGTACTATTTATTATATATTATCAGCTTTATTGCGGTTAAACTGGTTAAATAATTTTCATGTACAATACTCAGTAATGGATAAGTTATGGATAAGTCGGTGTGACAATTGAATGCAAAAGTTGATAGCTTTTTTTTATGTATATAATTGCAGACTAGAGTACAACAATGAATATTTTATAAATATTTATGTTAAGTAAAAATATAAAAAAACACGCAATTCCGTTTAAAATAGTTCCTTCAGACAGTACCTACATATTATGTTTTTAATTTTATACTTCGAGAAAGAATGTTCTTTTTAAATTGTATTCTGAATAGGTATACTTAATATTATGTAACATATTATATTGAAATATGAAATATTAAACCAACGTTTATTGTTCGTAAGAATTTAAATTTAAGTACTCCGCTAGTACATCAAAATATTTGTCACTCCACTTCTTTGGCTCTTATCTAAACTCATATAAAACATAAAAATAGTATTTGATTTTAGGTTGAAAATTGAAATTAAAAGCAAATGTAGCCGTTTGAACAAAAAAATATAAATTTTTTCCAAATAATGTCATTCAATATCAAAAACTTTGACTGGGAAAGCGGTAAACTCCGTTAAAAAATCACCACACACGTGAAATACGATACATAATAATAAAATGCACTATGCCAATCAGAGTATAATCTTTCTGAACCTAAGATTATAGGTAATATTGTCTATTTTATATCTATGCATTTTTCAAATAATATGTAGAATGTAGATACTATTGCTAATGATGAGGATTTAAAATTACAATTAAAATTAGTCTGAATAATATAGGCAAATTGGAAATCAATAGGAATCGATGTTGTGTTGTTAGCTTTAATATTAGAGTGAAATAACCTAATTGGGTACTTTCAAACTTCAAAGTAAGACAATTATAGGCTTTTATTGATATTTTAATTTTAAAATAGCTACCTAAAATACGGTCTAGATAATATTATTACTTTTAACTAGGTATCGTTTACATTTCAAATTGTATAGATATGCAAATAACATATGTAAAATATTTAAATGATTTCAAAATTATTATTGTATCAGAGAATAATTAAAATATCGCAAAATAGCCCACGTCAAGTAGCCAGTGGAGTGGTTAAGGTTTAGCCCCCCCCCCCACCCTGACATTTTTTCTTGAAATAATATCGAGCTTATTTACGTTTTGAAATATTATTGTTAGTCACAAAACTTGTATATTTTATATTCCAAACCTCCCATTCCCAAAATTCTTTGCTGGCCACGGCCTCGGCCTACGTTGTAACACGTAATGAACACAAATATAATGTGGAATATGTTATTGATGATGAGTCAATATTACAAAATCTAAAAACTCAATATTGGTAGTGCTAGACGCAGATTATTGCTATATGTTGGACGTTTGTAAAGGCGCTTTTACATCAGGCCGCGAACGCCGAACGGATATGAATGGCACAAAATTCTACCGAAGGAGCGTCTGCGGTCGACTTTCCGTTAAATCGTTTGTATTTGTTTTCCAGCTACCCTTAGCCTACGTTCGAGATGCAACGAATCTTTAGCCGCTGTTACCATTACTGGTATACGTCATCGGTCGATCGATCGAAAATTAATACTTTTTATCATTTGACGTTTACCGACTTTTCGTCGATCGGAATTATTGTTGTCGGATGACGAGGTACGAATGTCTTCCACACTGAATATCTATCGTTCTATCTTCTATTTGATCTTATACCGTCACCGGCTCAAACCACTGCGAACACGAACGAGTGGTCCAAATTCGTGTTCGCGGACAAGATATGTAACAATGCGCCTCTACGACGTATAGAGACAACGCATCGTGTGGGTTGGGCGTCCAAAAAAAACATTTAACATCTATCTTCACTTAACCTTTAACCTATTATTGTTGAGTGTTGTAATTTAAAATCGAAATGTATATTATAACATTTTTTATAGCCACGCATAATTTATGAAGGGATAAAAGTGCATATATAATAATATTACAATTCCGAATTTTTAGAATAACGAGTTTTATTTTTAACCTCTGTAACGATTATTATTTTGCAATTATTTCTATACGCTCGCTGCTTGCATACGCGTTTTTATTATGCGAAACGACTTCCTGTTAATTTGTCATGACACATTATGTCCACTGACTCCTTTTTAATGTTCTCAAATGTTAACTCGAAGATGATAAAAATAAAAAACACATTTGCAGTACAACATTATTATGGGTATATTATACATAAGTAGGTACCTATATATATTATATATCATATATAATTACGTGATATATCATTAAATTTGAATTATATACTTTGTTTTCATTTTTGGTTCCACTATCGATATAAGCTTACCAACTCATTAAACGTAATACATTTGCCATACGGTTTATCAGGAGGTAAAATATAGGTTCCAAAAATTTTAGACCTGAATACCTGATAGTATATATAGTAATTAGTAATGTTTACTGGTATATTAGGTAACTTTGATTATAATGTATTTAACTGTTAAAATATTTATAAAGGTAATCACTGATTGTCATTAATTGTCACTCAGAGCTAAACGTGCGTTTTAAATTGTTATGATTTGATTTTAAACTTTTTTCAATTTTAAAACAAATATATATATGTTTAGACGTATTAACTAATTAATAGGTCTATGATATTAACATGACCAAACAACTATAACTTAATTGATGTCTATTGTGATTTGTAAATAAAACTAATAAAACAAATATTTTTTTAATTATTTAATTACAATTTTTAAATACACTATATTATATTAGACATAGCTCTATAATACTGTTGCGGTTTTTAAAATTTATTACTATTTCCAGGTGTTTAATTTTATAGATTAGTTTATAATTTGATAGAACTTTTTTTTTTACTTAAGTGAATGTTACAGTAAAAATAATTATGGAACTTTATTATTAATTTGAGTGACAATGTCACATAGGTATTTACAAATTATTTAAATTATTGTTAAAAAGCAACCAAAAATAATTAGAGGTTAAGTACTTCCAAAATAAGCAAGAAATCAACATCGTACGTATCTTATAATTGCTATATGAACATAATTGTGTCGAATGTGCATCGATGTGCCGATACACAACGAATTGGAATTCAAACCATATTGATGTTACTCGCTATTTCGTCGACCGAATTATAATATGATTAGTGTCGTCCGTGCACATTTTTCTGCGTGTCCGTCCTGGTAATCAATTTATTTATTTTACCGGTATGGACATCAGTCTAGATTTCAGTGGGTCGAAATGTTATTGCATGGCACTATTATACCGATGAACGGAAATCCCAAAGTACGATCGACGAAGCGGACACGAAGCTCTCTCTAGGCATGTCGCCCGCCGCACCGAGACTAACAAGCAGACTGCGAATCGTATTATACGATGAAGCCGATGAAGGATTTCGTCGATAAATGGAACTATACGACGGAACTGCTCCAGTGCTGCGTGTTAAATCGGTGAACCAATACAACGTGGCAGGATATATGTATAAGAATCGATCAAACCGAAACTTGGTTGAAAACCCATATGACTCTGCACGTAGGTATATACTGCAGTGGTACGAATATATTTTTCCTTCGTCTCCAACCAACCGAGTAAATATTATTATAACTTTTGAAAAGTAATATAATATAATACAAACTATGTGGACGGAAATTTATTTTATTATTATTAAATTGTTTATTAAGAACGGTTTATTTGTTTATTAAGAACTTATATAACATACTAGGTACCACAAAAACGTATTTTACATATTTTATAAGGTAGGCGGAAAAAAGCGGACTTTTTTTCCGCGATTCATTTTACAGTGCTAGTGATAGTGATAATGATACTATCAGGACGTATTCAATGGAAATTCTGATAATATAAATTATAACGAGTTGGATATTTGCAAAATATCTATTGTATGGGGAAAGGTCAGTTATAATGGCTGGTGGTCAACTATTCTATTGATGGTGGTCGTTTCGCCGTTATCCAACAATACTACGACTGCATACCTGTTATTGTCATTGTTGTTATAATTTATAAATTATGATTACATTAATAGCTTCAATCATTTTTTTGCTGTGGTCTTTTTCGTTATTTTTGTTTAAACTCCGAGTAAATTTTATCAGATTAGAAAACGACGTGTCAATGTTTGTTAGATAATCGTGTGTTTATATTTGCTCAAAAGTCTATTATATGGTTTGAAAAATGTAAAAAGTGTACGCCACAAATTGGGCGTTAAAAAAGTTGTGTAGGTAAATTTTGTTGATAAACTATATACGCACATGAAAAACTTTTATCACCTCGTCGTATATTTCGTTTCGTAGTTCAAAGAGTAGAACGACTATTGCCTATTGGTTCTAATCACTTTCACATTATATTTTTTGCAATACGTTTTTTTTTCATTTAGATTTTTAAGTTTAGATAATACTTAATAGTTTACCCAAGACGATCAATATTTTACTACTTATTAATATTATGCTTTCTAAATTTATAATGATTAACACTGAATAATATTATATTTATATCACACGAAAGTGGTTTAGATTTGTAGGTAGCTACTATAGTTACTATTACAGCGGAATAGACATTAGATATATTCAGATGTCGATCGTTTATTTTTATTTAAGAAATATATCATTACTCACCAGGTGCTTGTTGTATCCGGCCAGAATGGCTTGCTGAAGTTTCGTTATGTCAATGCCACTAGGCTGCGTCTTGCTGAACGGCGTCTCCTCTTGCGGCTTGGCCTGGTGCTGGTTCTGCTGGTGGTGTGCGCCGGTGCTAAACTCGTGTATGCTTGACGGCACCGCGGCCAGTTTCAAAGAGCCCATGTTGGGCGTAGGTACACTCATGGGCATGTTGCCGTTGCACTTGGCCGTGGCGATTTTCATTTCCTTCCGCACTTCTTTCACCACTTCCGGCCCGAAACAGTTCTCGTACACCTGATGATATTTTAATATATTATATAGGTAATAAACTAGCAAAAATCTGCTTGTGCATATTATATTGGCATAACTCAAAAATCCCTAATTCACTATTAATATTATGGTAGATCTGTATATTATACCTAGTTACTTTTTCTAACTACGTGTTTTGAAAGAGAACGATAACGAAATGTCAAGTTTACACACTCTTCTGCGGTGGACAGTGTTGTGCATTATCTAGATAATTTTATCTAGATAAGTTATCTAGATAAAAATATTTATCTTTTTATCTTATCTAGATAAAATAAATATACACTATCTTTTTATCTTATCTAGATAAATAAAATAGTTATCTGAGAAAAATTATCTAGATAATTTTTTTTGTGAGAAATAAATTTTCTAAGTTTGTTTTGCTATTTTTATTCGATTTTATTTTCAAGTTATAATAATTGTAAATATTTACACGTCGACTATTTTGAAAAATTTAACTATTTTTTTAATTATTAACATGATAATTTTTATTCAGTTATTGTTTAGTTATCATTTTGAATTTTAATATAAGGTATTATTAACTGATTAATGATTATAAATAAAATACTTTTAAAAAGAAAAAGTTTTACTATAAAGTGATTATGTTTTGTTTTTATAAATTATAGTTAGGTATTAAGTAATAAACAAAAAAAAGCAGATTTTACTTATTTTGTGTCTCCAATAGTAAAATAAATCATAATCTTATACTTTATTATTATTATTTTTTTAATTCAAAGGCTTTGATTACAGTGATTATTAGCCTAAGTTTGCATCCTAAATGTACTTAGAAAATATTAGAGAAAAGTGCAAATAATAGAAAAAAGAGAACAAACTTTATATTATTTCATTTATAACGAAATTGCCATTTTACAAATGCAAGCTTTAAATTATGTAAGTTTTTTTCAATTATCTGTTTTTTATCTAGATAAATGTGGTTATCTTTTATCTATTATCTAGATAAATATTTTAAGTATTATCTATTATCTTATCTAGATAAATATTCAATGAATTATCTGTTATCTTATCTAGATAATTTTTTAGTTATCTTTGCACAACACTGGCGGTGGACATGTTTATTATGGGTATAGGTACTAACTCTGTTTTTGAGTTACAGAAGTTGTTCTATTTTGAAGGTAATATTAATTATATTATATTATATTGCAATATGCAACTTAAATTTGGAGGAAAAATTGTCACATATAATGCATTTTAATAATTTATTCTATACCGATTTATCAGCGTATGGCTAGAACTCCTGTAGGTACATTATATTGATAGTTTATTTGTATTTAACAAAATTGAAATATTTAAAACCCCGAATGAGAAGGTCGGCCCGCACACTTTCCGCTCTCATCGAGTATATAATCATGCACCTATATGTTTATCATTATATAAATAATATATATTTAGATAATTATAGGCGCTTAAATGTTCTGGGCGTTGTCCGAATCCGAAATGTAGATTATTTCACGCTTGTAACCGCACGATGGATTTTCAACGATTTAAAACGGTTTACACGGTATTATATTTTAGAAAAAAAGAAGAATCTTCATAAATAATATTATATTCATCTATATAGGGTTCTTTTGGTCCGTTTAAATGTACTGCCTATATTACCTATACTATATGTAATGAAAATGCATTCGTGTACGTTAATTCGTTAATACCTCTATATAATTATTATGGTATATTGCCTGTGCGAAGTAATGTAGTAGGTATATAACTGTATAAGGCGGGTGTCGGCGAGTGTGAATTCTTATTTTTAATTTTTGGTATTTAAGTACCTAACTGCAGGCGTTTTGACGAATGTATTGAGTTTTCAATAAGACAAGTATTAACTACTTGTACAAGTATACGGATTTCCCCACAAACAATAACAAAGAATCACTAAAAAGTAAGCACATTAAATTATTCAAATGTTAGATTCATTGCAACAAATATATTACCATTGTATTGAAATTTAAAAACTCGAATGGTATAACCATATAGTTTTGAAAAAAAAAAATTGCAAGTATTTTTAAATTGTATATTTGTATTATCGGTGTACAATAATTAATTGAATACCAATAAAATATAATATAATAATATAGCTGCATGAAGGAGTATGTGACATATACCGCGAAAAACATCTATTGCCATTATTTACTGTTATTATAAGTACTTTGATATTATATACAATAGCTGAATAGCCAATAGACCGGTTATAATGACTATATTGAACAATTTAAAAAATGAAAATCTTTATTGAACGCAAAACAATTACTCGGTAAAGCATTTTATAATTATTTATCCCGGCATATTTATCGTTTATGTTATTAAAAAAGAAGCATAAATAATATAAAATGTATTCTACCTCACTCAAAACTGTAATAATAATAATAATAATAATAATTTACTAGTCGGAAAATATTAATTTATTTTATACTTTGGGGTATAATAGTTATAATATTTATTAACATTATAATATTACATTAGTATATTACATACAAATATAAAATGAATATACGTTATGGGTTTCAGTAATAAATAATTATTAATTTATACAATGGTATAGAATGTATATTAACTTTTTTTTTATAAATTAATTTACTATAACAGAGAACACTGGAATAAATGGTTATTAGAGCTATGGAATTTTAACGATCGTTTATAAAATTGGATTGCCATGTACTAATAAACGGACAATATAGGTATTTAATTTATATTTTAAAACGTCAAAGGCTTATAGTAGTATTCGGTAATTATTTCTTTTAATTTAGGTACTATTTAATTTGACGTTTTAAGCAGACAACCATACACTATTCACAGCAAATACAGTTGTTTATACGGTGTACGCAGTCATTGTGTAAATGTCAGTATGTCACACGTGTGAAATACTTAAAATAAAAAAAATAATAATATTGTTATTATTCGTCGAGCCATGTAATAATAATAATAATTGCTCGTTTAATATATTATATGTGGACTGTGAAAGTAACCGTTTTGTTTTATATTTACCACCATACTGTTCCAATCCTATAATATGTTATATTTAAATATTTTACAATAAGACACATAATATGTAATATAATGTAAGTACATGCGATAATATTACATATATATACACGTGATAAGCATGTCATACCTTCATCATGGCGTATTTTTTTATGAACTTATCGTCGCCGGATGTGAACGCCAAGTTCCCGTTTATGCATAGAGCGCTAATAAGCGCAACAATCCGGAACACGTTCATGTACTCCATGATGGTATAATCTGGAAAACAAATAAAAACCATTAATTGTTATTCGCGTGTATTATCTCATAATAATTCGTTGTAAGCGCACTATTGTTTGAACTCTCGCAGTATATAAAGATCACAACGAGTTGAAAAATAATTAATTTACTGATACTGCGCACTCCAAACTAAACGTATATTTTGTAATTGTGTAGAGCGTGCAGATATCTCGTCGCTCTTGTAACTGTAAAAACTACGATATTTGTTTTAATTTTAAATACCGTAATATTTATTTTATTTTTTTATACAAGCGACGATTATCTTCTCTGCACATGATTCAATTTACTCGTGTTAATTTAGTAATTAAAATATTTGCGGGCATTTAGTTGTGAGAGAATAGCTCTCTAGGTACCTATCTATCTACTTTATCATCTACTGCGGCGTAGAGTGTATGTATCGCGAACGAGCAATGAACAAACGGTGGAATAAAGTTTTAATTGTTTTATAATTGCAGAACAACGACGATTGGGAAACTAGGGGGAAGCGGCATAGTCTACCTCCCATCGACCCCTTTAAACTCGCCCACAGGGTATCCTAAGTTTAAAAGTTCCTATGCAAATTCGATTTTATCGTATTATCGTTGCGCGAATTGGTATTACAATATTTACTGTGAATGATGCTGTTGTTGTATAATATATTAGCATATATACGATAAAGTGATATATTTAATAAATGTGATGATGAAAAACAAAATCATTTTCAAATATTTTTAACTAATATTATAATGGGATTATATACTCCTTTTTCCCTATAGTACAGTATATAGACTGCTGCATTACTATAACAATTATTAATAACCCGCAATCTTTTACGAAAAGACGTTCGATTTTTCCAATATACAACACACATATTATTATTTCAGGCACGACGATCGCAAAATATTAAAACTCATGTATTATAATAATATATTATTATATTATTTTAGCGACGTTTTATACGTCCGTTTGTCATTTCCACTGTTTCCCGTTATGTATACCCGTGAATTCAGATCACAATTCAGTGTGACGATCAGCATAGTATAGGTATATCAAGACGTGGCAATAAACGTTAATATAATAATATGGTACAATAATTTACAACGCGGTCGCGTGAATCACTCGAAGTTGCGGTGTTATGGTAGAGAAAATTTTCGCCAACGATTTGCCACAGCGACGGCCACATGTATTGTGCCTAAATATAATACGGTAATGTCGCGGTCGCATTTATTGTTATTATTGTTTTTTTGTTTTTGTTTAGAGGAAATTCGTGGGCGGAGGTTTTTTTTAGTTTATAATAACTGCAAATAGTATTTTATAATAATATAGTTGAAATTTGTGACATGTGAGTGCAGGGGTTAGGGTAGTCCGAGTGCGCACAAAAAAGTTTGCAGAATCTGTCAAATAATTTTATTTTTAGTTGTTTTCAATAATTTTCTGTTAAACACGCGCGTATTATAAATTACGATAGTTATATTAAAATTTCTAGACACAAAAACATGTTGCCATGTTGGTAAAAACAGATTTTTTGATAAACTAAAATATGATGGATTAACTAATATTAATTTATATCTAAGCGACACCCTATTAATACAGTATTTATATATAATATATCTATATATATTATATACAATAATTTGTCCTGCAGATTGAGATTGACTGATTCATCAATAATCATCATCACCTATCCGGAACCACCGAAGCTATATGAGTATGAAATTTGTTCAGTAATTTCATTTTATGACGTAAAGACCCACTAAGAATGGTTTTCAAAATTCACATTTTAAAGAGGTCCTCGGACAAGAATTTTGAAATTCACGGTGGAAATCGTAGCTTTTTTTTGTTTATAAATGGTTGCAAATTATAATAGTAATTGTAGAAATGAGTATAAATTTTTTTTTGATTATAAATGGTTGATGGTTACTCGGGCAGATCAGGTACAATATCATGGCATCAAATCGTCAAGTTTACTTGGCCTCGATTAAAGAAACTATATCTTAAAACCAAATGTATGTTTGTAGCTTATATACTCAAAAACTACTCGATTGATTTTTACGAAAATTTCAGAGATTGTTTTTAGAGATATCAGACGAAATATGTAGAGTGTATAAGTATGTAGTATAAACTACGTTAAAAATATACCAAGTGCTAAATTCAAACCGCGACTTGCGGTTGCCCATCTAGGTCGAACTATCTCACAAAACTAGGTAAACTGACGTCGATTTGTCCGTGAACTGTGGTACGGTAATACTGAGATACACTCAAACCGAGATACAAACGGGCGAATCCGGGTTCATCAGCTAGTATACATTATTATGAATTAAAAATATTATATTTTAACTTAAGTAACGTATCAAAACTAAAATCAAAATTATCATATAAATTACAATGATATATAAAAACAGGACACCGGACTATAGATATAAAATATTATAATAGTACATAATTTTTTGATATTGGTTAGAGAAGGGATTGGTACAAACGTTTGGTTATTACTTATTTCTGGTACACACCAAAAACATTTCTAAATTTTATTAACTAGTCTGATTGATGCGGAGGATTTCATACGAGCAACAAAATGCAAGTAGGTATTGATATTGACCTAACATATTTCAATCAATAACTTGAGTTAATTTTTAAACAACCGTCAGGAAAACGCCACTTGCAAAATATAATTTATTGTGTACCATTATTTTTGTACGGCTGCAATCACACTGATTATTATTTTTGTGCTATTGAACAATAATATTATATTTTCTTGATTTCATTATTTATCGGGTTCGTTTTTAACTTGAGACGCACTAGTGAGGATATATTATTATGTAGTTAACAATACGATACACAATACGCGCCATTCACCGTAACAATTATGCCACTGCAATAGAGTCGGTCTGTAAACACAAACCTCCAACAACTGTTTTTTTTTTTAACATAATAATTATTGCGTCTCGGACATGTGACATTTTCGAGGCCGTTTCTCCACACCGTGTGATGTTAACTAAAATACATAATATTATTATAATATTTTGTTTGCATAATATGAACGCTCCGCCGCTGCTGCGTATTTTGCACAAATAATTCGCGAAACGAACGCGGCGCGGATGGGACCCTGGTATTCGTTTGAGCCGCGAGTGACACGAGACCCGAGGGACACGGCCGTCCGTCACGCATAGGTCAGGGTCGCCGAACGGCGGCGGCGGCGGCGCGCATCGTCGGGTAGGTCGCGCGGCCGATCGTTTTTCGTACCTACCTAATGATAATAATATTATTTACCCGGCGGCGCCGCACGCGCGATTCCGTCGCTGAATAATAATAATAATTTTATCGTCGTTATTATTATCAACACAAACGATCGCACACACGCTATATAGTAATAATAATAATACTATTGCGATTAACGGCGAATTATATAGCATCGTTTCCTCCCGAAAATCACACCGCGTCTACTGTCCACACATCAGCCAGTCTTGCGCCATCGGAATAATTTTATTTGGCGGGCCCTGCTTGAGATTTTAAAACGTAATTTTTTAATTGATCATACTTAGCGATGTATTATAATATTATTGTTATAATATGATATGATATGTCGAGAAGTCGCTACATCATCGCGGTCAACACGTCGACGAAATATTACGCGACTATTTTTTTTTCGTACGCAAAATAATATTGCAATTCTTCTTGCACCACGCACGTAGGACATCCAGAGCCGGAGTGGTATGTATCGGCCCATCGAGATTTTCACTTCTAAGCGGCCCATTTACATATTCAGTGGACCAAAATTACGTCTATAATTATTACGAGCTTATTAGTGACAAATCGTATTTTGAACATGAATTTATTTTCACTCACACTCACACGACCGGCCCACCAAGATTGTCTCTGTAGCTCGCCTAACCAATCCGGCCCTGAGAATACCTACTAAATTTACCCATAGGTTCACACTTTGGGTTTTTCTGGGTTTTAAGTAAATCTTATACTAAATAATAATATTATGTAAAATTCAACGATCACATCATTGTCCCTGAGCTTTCCTAATATTCACGAGCAGTACTGCACTACTGCGCTATAGAAATAATTTTATTGAGTCTTAAGTAGGTAGTCGGTACTGCTTAAAATTGTAAAACAGAATTTTATCATAATTTGTAATATAATAATAATATAATATTATAGGATAAAGGTCGGGTGGTAGACGATGCTGCAGCCGCTGAAATTAATACATCATCGCGGTCTACACGTCGTCGAAATATTACATTTTCACACGAAAAAAATATGATATACAATATTCCTTCACCACACGCGTAAAGTACTTACTTAATTTACATATACGTTCCTCACTTCCATTTCTATCGTTTTTCAGTAAATCTATAGCAATTATTATAATTATATACAATTTAACGATGCCTGAGCTTTTATATTTATCCAATTTTTTATTATAATGTTTTGCGTAGATAAAATATAACAATTTCAAAATATTACACTTATTAATTTTGAATAAAACAGGCGACAGTAGCTTAGTAGTAGGTTGTAGTAGTATATATATTATATTCAAGTCTAAATGAACACTTGCTTAGAAAAAATAAACTTTGGAAACGGATGGTTACGGTGAGATGTCCTGCGTACATGTTATATTATTTTTATATAAATTATAATTAATAGGGTATAGTAATAATAATAAATTACTTTGGTAATATTATAGTTATCAAAGTATTGGTACAACAATAATGTATATAATTTGTATTCTGTGGTATTATTTTTTGTTGAATAGATTAAATAAAACATAGTACAGTCATGTGAGTTAAAAAAATAATATATTTTTTTCGTCAGTGTACGTTAATTAAAATTAAATTAATAAATTACGAATAACGGGTAAACATTATTTTTAATATAACATAATATCAGGAGACTCCTCCTCCACCCCCTCCTAGAAAATATTCCAAAAACCACTACTGCTTAATATGATAAAAGTATATTGAAATAAATAAATGTTACTTTATCCGTATGTAGGTATAGTAAATATATCACTCTCAGTCCACCGGTGTCGTTATATTATAATTTATAACTCTCGAGCAAAGTAAAACCATCCACGCGTGACGTTTTCCAAACGATTAGGCGCGCAAAACGACGATGGTACATCACGTGTGGTTATAATTTATTCAGGTGATGCGTATGATGTTAATTATTGTTGTACCTAGGTAGTACCTACATACAATTTTAGTGTACCTATGTTATTATACCGAATATTAGTGTGCAGAACCGTGTGGAGTCGTCGGCTATAATAATATGATACTTCGGAGTTGCCGATGACCGCGATTTCATTACCTATACGTGGTTCTGCTGCGGTCGGCATAATAATATTATTATTGTTATTATTATAATACACTATATATTAATATATATTATTGTCAAAACATACCTACCGCGAGGTAACGCAAAAAATGAACGGAGGAATTAACTTTATAATGGACGTGCGTCAGTTTCGTCGGTTTTGCGATGGAAGTTTACGTGCCGTTATTATATTATTACGGTTTCACGTGCATGCGGATATGAGTTCGAATGGTTTTGAAATTATAGGTATGATGATAAAACTGTGAAGGTACCTATATATTATAGACAGACCGTAATATTATTGGTTTTAGTTACAGATTATAGGTATATACGTAAATTGTATAGTATTAGTGTATTCATTCGGTGAATTATAACAATAATTATTATTATATTAATATTGTCTATATAGTATAATAAGGGGCATAAATCTCCCAGTCTTCTAAAACAGTGCACGGGTTATGTTCAATTCTCGCGGTCGGGTTGGGTTGGGGGGATTAGTTTATTCCTCCAGAGTAATAATAAAAAAAAGGTAATTATTTTTTGGATTTTAACATTTAACCATAAAAAGGTCCTGATAAAGGTATATACTAGACATATTCCTGACATACAGGATACAGGTATATAGCTGGTAGGAGTCAGGCGAGTGACCCATATTATATAACTGAAAATGTTCGTATTTGTTTTAATAATCGTCTAATTCGAGAGTAAATAACTTCGGGAGGGTAAAAATGTAATACGACCGGATCGTATTATTCATATAGACGAATGTCAACGCGTAACATATTTCTGTCAATCTAGATATTTCCTGACAAATAGGCTCTAAACCTATTGTTTGTTGTAAAATAAATATATTTATGTGTGAGTGTATTTATATTACTATATAAATATATACCTATATAATTGTACTATTTATTATATAGGAATTTCGTTTTTCAACAGTGATGTACATTTTTGTACCTAATATTAAAAAATAATAAAATAAGTGTGACACTTTTTATTTCTTACGTTGGTTTTTTATATTATCTATTCAAAAACAGCCAATTCGAATCTGGTGTAATTATTACAACAAACAACAACGATAAATGTTAATAAACATTTTTACGTTTTCTTTCGGTTGAATGATTTATATTTTATAGTACTATAACGCCCAATAATAATTTCACACCATTTGTACAACGATTTAAAAAAAAAATTGGTTCTTATACCTATATAGTATTATAGTATTATATTATATAGTATTATATAATTATTAAAGTGTCTTCCATAGTCAACGCCTCAATGAGTATGTTATTTTAGTCGAAAAATTGAACTCCATTAATATTTATGAATTATTCTAATAATAATTGTCATAATAACCAGACATTAGTCTGATTTTTATGTTTCTTTACATCGCGTCTTTGATATCTATTCTATGTATTTTAGATGAATTTTTCGACATGTTTAGTAACATACTAATATAATATATATATTATATATGTATTGAAGATGAATATAATTTTAGTTTATAAATTGATTAAATCTGAATTGGTTAGTTACCTACAACCTTACTACTTTTCCTGGATAAGTCGCTCATTTTTTGTTCTGTCTTCAGTTGGATTAAAATATAATATTACAAATGGTTATTCCGAAAGTGTACAAATTAGATGCACGCCACTTATCAAATATATTTTGCCGTTTAAGTTATTCTTGACATATATTTCTAGATCGTTTGTAGACCACCCAGAATAATACAGTTTTGTAGAATATACTTATATGTTATATGCTTGTATATGTATCTTATAATATGTATGAAGTATTATGGACAGCCTCATTGTTAATTCGAACATATGATAATCTATTATCCTACACAATATGATGCTAATATTACATATATGTATTATATTTTATATTTAGTTTATCATGTATAGAATATATTATAGCTATTCGTTAAAATTATTAGGTAGGTATGTAGAAAATTTCATTAAGATAATATGATATTTTAATATTGTATTTATAATCTTTTCAGTATAGTTAATAATTTAATATTCTTTAAAAACTAAATAACACTACTTACGTTAAGTTATAACTTTAAATAGGCAAATACAATATTTATCGAATCGACAATTATAAACCATGTTTTGAAGTTAATACATTTTTTTCGATGTAAACTAATATAATATATAGGTAGGATAGTACCCTATACGATAGTCGATATCCAATTTTTCATGAAACCATGTTTGCTACATTGTCTAGGTATAATATAAGTGTAACCGTAACACTCTAAACATAAATTGTATTAATGACTCGAAGTGTGTCTGCCGAAAAAATTAACTCAGATACTTTCGAAATCATGGGAGAACCACAAAGGTGTAATCATCTTAGAACATTAATAATAGAGAAAAATACCTATAAAATGTGTGACATTTTTAAGTAATCGTGTATTCGCGTATATATAAGACGCGTGTACCTATACCTAGGTAGTACGTTTTCACACATTATAATAACACACTATAATAATTTAATCGAATCCGTTTCCGTTATGTGAACAGATCATGCAGTTTGACGGACAAAAGAAACACGTTAATAATATAATAATATTATGTTGTGATGGAAATTTGACATGTATGAATCATTTGATTGAGATTATTGTTACGCTTGGAATACCTGACCACTCCTGATATCATATTAATTCGAATAATAATAGTAAGTATATACATACACGTTCGTATAAACATTCATCAGGTCTGCACATTTTGAATACAATAAATATTATTTTGTATAATATTATTACCTATAGTATATTTTTTACGGGTAATGCGATCTATTTCGATCGCCAGTCGTCTTGAACAACGAGTTTAAATTTCGTTTATTAACATACTTAATCGGCACTGTAAACATTTGTACAAAGACAATAGCTGTGAACAGTAATTATTGCAACTGATACAATCAATTAGTGGCTCTAGCGGTCCACGACGACTTATGTCTACTCGTAATGGTAAGGTTTTCTCACTGCATCGGTAAAACAGAAACATTGTGTGTATTTAAACTAACGGAAGTAAACAAGTAAAACTCGGTCAAATTTAATTTTAGAAACAAAAATGTTGTGACGGTATAATATAATATAATATCAATAGTATACCTAGAATATGCTAACGATTCTTACGTATACTTTCAGATAAATATCTGATTTTAATAGGCTCTATTGATATAGAACTTCGACCTAGTTCAATTTTGTTTATTTTACGTGCCCATATAAATCCAAACAAAAGTGTTTGTCTGGTATTCAATTTTCCTAATCGAACGGTCAGTTACATATTATTATATAGGTACCTCTGGTACCCAGTTAAATTGATCACGTTTTGTATTCAGTGACGACATTAATTATATCCTTTGTATATAAGGCAATAGAATTTACAACAGAAAATAATTTTTGAATTTAAAAAACTAAATCGACAATATTATACATAATATATTATGGATATTGGATATATATTATACAAACGTATACAATATTATAACTTGACAACTTAGAAATAAATCCTAAGATTATTAATTTTATTTTACCTGAGTAAACATTAGATTTCGACAGTTATGTTTGATTTATACAATATAGTATATTATATAAATATATAATATATAATACCTGTGCGGTATTACAATATGATTATGATTTGTATTTTAGTTTTTAGAATATTTTAATAAATATTAAATTTTGCAAGTTTTAAGAGTACATTTGTTTATTGCGGGGTAATATACTTACAAAACTATAAAAGTATAGGTAGTCATTGAACAATTATTATTAGGAATGATCTTTATTTCTTTATCTTTGTCTATAGTTACATTTTTACGCACCACTATTAAGATTCAACTATATAATATCACAGACGACGGTAGATTGAAAAAGTTATAAAAAAAAATAAAAAATAATATACCCAAGTGAGATGATCTGCCGATCAGAATATCGAAATACCCGATAAACGCAAACACACCGTGTGTGATATAGCCGAAGTAAGTATATGTACTACGTCATGCAGCGGTTTTATATAAAATAATAATAATAATAATACGAAATAAACACTTACGTGTGAAGAGACGAGTGTATTGTGCGAGTCCGGCTTGCCCGCGGAAAAACAAACGAATCTATCCCGCGGAAAACTGACTACTGTACAGGTCGATCGCTCTTCTCGGGCGTGTATAATAATATAATATAATATTATATTATAATAATACACCGACTGCAATAGATGAATATATTATTATATTTTTTTTAAGTTCCGCCGTCAATGATGCCGTACAAAAATCATAGGTTTATCGGACCAACTACTCAACCAGCACTGGTAGCGTGTTCTGTGGACGGACGGACGGATGAACTGTAGGTATATATCCTCTGGATCGGCCGCCGCAGAGTTGCCGCCGCCGCCGCCACCGCCGCCGACGACGACGAAGACAATTGCCTAGGAGAGGGGCCACGTGATACATAATATTGTACAGGTACAGAAGAATATTGTGATGGCAATAATTGCGTGTCCATCAACGCGTAGGATATTATAAGGATTCGTTAATTTCGTTTTCGGGGTTGAGCGTTTCGTGTTTAACTTTGACGCGTTTTCGAAACGGTAAACCGGAAGTAGGTAGGTACTATAGGTACCTATATAGTATGCTTAATAATAATATGACGGCTTGCATTTTTTCCTACTTTTCCTCCACTCTGTTTTTCCAAAAAATGTATATACGTCTGCTGCAGGCCTGCAGCAGCAGGTCAGATCACATTATAGTATCATTCACATCGTGCTCAGGTTTGATTCCAGCCTCCCCCGCCACCCCGTCACACGACCGAAGTTTCAAGATAATTGATTTCGAAAAATTGCACGCGTTTACCTATACCACACCCATCAGGCCATAATCGTGAGTTTTTCCAGCTCAATTATTAGCCGACCTGACAATAATATAATAATAATGAATTAATATCAATTGACAACCACAGTAAGGGTAGACGCATTTTGCATAGTGCCGAGATTTAGAGGCACAACAATTAAATATCCACTTATAGTAATCAAGATACAATTCAGCGGTGGGTTACGTATAGCTATTTTTTTGGTAAAAAAATTATTATTGATTGTTAATTTTCATTTAAATATAAAACTGGTGGCATCGTCAAAATGAGACATTAAAATACATATTATAAAAAAATGTCCATATTTTTGATATTTTTAATTTGTCTCAAGATGAACTACACTTAAAAGTTAAAACAATTAAATCTAATGTATTTTATAATACCTATTAGACATATATTTTAAATGTATTATCAATATTATTATTACTTTCTAAAAAATATATTCAATTTATACTTATTGTATTAAATAAGGATCAGTTATAGATAGAACTATAATAGAAGTAGGTATAGTTAAGAAGTAAAATCTGTTTTCCAGGTACCATAATGCGCCCAAATGCGTCACTATAAACTAAACATGGTCGGTATGTATCATTAGTATTTTGATTCATTACGAACCACTCAGTGACGTGTAGAATATATTTTTCAGGTGAGGCTCTTACATTTTCTACCACCTACCGGCGCTACCACCCATTTATCGGTGCAGCACGTTTGGGCATTTTTACCTGTTTAGTATTCAAAATCCACACAACGTTTGGGCCCTCTATGTCTCTAAAAAGATACCACGTTCGGGCAATAAAATGTAAAATATATACACCTTTATGTATATCAAAATAATATAGATAACAAGTTTTATAAAGTGTAAATTACTATTTATTTTGTAAAATAATCAAAAGAATATAAGTACAAATAAAATAAATAATAATGTAGCTAAAAAGTGTTATAAAATACGTAAGTTATTTATACTCGTGTTAAATAAAAATAGTAATATTATATTAATCAAAATAATGAAGGTATCAAGTTTTATAAGAAAAAAAAATAATATATTATGTAAATTATAATATTTATATTTTATTTCCTTGATAACGAATTCCCATAATTTTTAAGTATTCAATTAGTTATGTCTCCTTTGTCATAACTCATAAGCATTCCAATTATCAATCAAAAATGTCCTTTTAAGTTCAGCCTCTTTTCTAGTGTAATTGAATTGACATTTTTTCATACTATTTATTTTTAATGCAGTTTCTGCCTGAATGTTAGTTAGAACGTCTACTACATGGTGTATGTTTGGATGCGGATGGTAAAATTGTGCATTGAAATGTTTATGAAAAGCTTCGGGTCCGTTGGTTGTCCTAGTATTATTTATGGGAGTTTCTGCCCAAATGATTGGTGGAAATTGAGACTCTTTATTAATATAATTTTCTAAAATATAATCAGTAAACGTATGGTTATCTGTAGGAGCTATAGAAATGAGCTCAACAAAACCATCATCAACTTGTTCAGGTGGTAAGAATGCTAGACCAAAAAAATATTTTAGCCATAACCCTATTCTGTATTATTTTTATACTGATTAAGTAAATAATTATTTGATTGGATTTTACGATACCAGCTTTGAACCAAATCAAATTGGCACGCAATAATGTGTACAATTGGAAATGATTCTTCGATTGCAATATGTGCACTTTTTTCAAAATCCAAATGTATATTGTTAATTTGTATTTCTTTGTTAATTAATTTTTTACAAAGTTCTTTAATTAATGTCCACATTTCCTTATATTTATCAGTTGATTTCGAATTTAAAAAACAATAAATCTAAGGCAGATAATAATTGTTTTGTAATATGTAGATTGTATATAGTTGATAAAAATATGACGAACTATATGTAAAAGTATCATCAGCAAAAATTTCACGTACTTCCCGCGACATAACTAAATTTGTATAACAAGTGAATATTGGTATGCTTTCATTATTTTTCATAAAACAAAATTGTTCTTTATTATTAGCAATGATATCGTTTTGATTTGAAAACAGTTGATGCTTAGCCTCGTCTATTGATTTAGGAATAGTTAATATTAGTTTTCGCTTAGCTTCATACATAGATTTCCTAAATATACGCACATCTGAATGACTTATATTAACAGTAGTTTGATCTTTAAGTACTTTTCTGATTATTTTATTTGGTTTAGTAAACACATCATAAATGGCCTTTCATTTAAGTGTAGGCATTATTTTTTGTCGATTTAAAATATTTTCAGAAGATGATTTTCCATTCGCCAAATCTTAACTGTATACTAGACGTCTCACAGAGCCAGACGAGTTCATATCATTGCCGTACCAAGGATGGTACATTGCACCAGCAGCACAACCTCCCACAACCTGACCTTAATCAGTCGGCTTCCCAAAATCGATAAGAGGAACCTGCGTCGAACACGTTCTGTTTCAGCTTCCTGGACGCCGTCATCAATATCAGCTGATAATAGTCTGGATCCTCCAGTATCTCGATTTTTCCAGAAGACTTTTCTTCGATGACGTCAACATTGATTCGCCGTGGAAAAATCACTGGCAGTACCGGTTTCATTTTCAGCATTACAATAATCTCAACCTGCATAGCCCGCGTAGTCAATACCAATATGCTTATTACTGAGTCATTATATTTGTTAAATTATTGATTTTTATCCATATACCTAATAATTAAATAAATGTACCAAATGGGTGTACCTATCTCCATGGGCAACCTGGAAAATATTTGAAAAGAAATGGGAATTTTTAATTTTGACCTTCCAAAAGTATCAACTAAGTATCAGATTTCCTACCAAAAACCTCTGTTGAAGTTGATGTGATCAGAGCATGTTTTCAGGTTTTTACTAGAAATAAAAGGGTTTTCATACACGAAAATAAAACTATAAAAATAAAAAACACACGTACTTGTATTATCAATACGATTATTGCTCCACTTAGTATCTAAAATTACTTTAAAAAACTGAAAAAATAAAAACGTCAGTACGACACTAAAGTGTATGTAACCTAACCTGCGGTCCGCAATACTCATAGGGGGGGGGGGGGTCCGCGGTAAGCTTAACATATAACATACGTCAATAAGTGTCATGAGTGCATTATTACAATATTATTGGATTATTATTATTATTTTTCATATATAATATGTAGATTCTACACAAAAAATTTGGTAAGGGGGTCCTCGATTTCTAAAAATCTTTCATCAGTGATCTACAAAAGGTCAAGAACTGCTGGTATGGACTATAGAGAAGTACAAAATGTCAAGTGTCAACATTTTAGATTCTGAGCGAAGCGATGAATGTATTGATTTTACAATGATGTGTGTTTTTTTTTTAATTTTAGATTCTAAGCGGAGCGATGAATGTATTGATTCTACAATGATGTGTGTTTTTTTTTTTATTTTTGTGTCTGTCATCACCTTTTAGGACAGTAAAAGTGCTTGGATTTTCTTCAATAGTAACTTTTCTGATAGGAAAGTGAATCTAGTTAGTACTTTGGGGGGTCAAAAGTAAAAATTTCCCAGTAGTTTTCACAAGCGACGTGAAAAACAAAAGAAAAATTAAGGAAAAACGGGAATTTTTACGCAAAATCTGTTTTCGAGAAAATCGATTTTGGTTTTTGGTGTAACTCTAAAACAAATGACCGTAGGGACATGAAATTTTGACTGAATGTTTATATTAGCATTTTCTATATACCATACAATTTACAAAATATTTTGACTCTTTTTGAGCTGTTTACGGCCATTGTCAGTTTTCAATTTTTTTAGTTTTTTTTTCTATAAATATCAATACAATTTTATCTGTTGAGTAAAAAAGCTTGAAAATTTAATAGAAGGCTCCTAGGTTATTGTTTCAAAGGCAGATGAAAAAAATTAAAAATCCTTAGTCACAGTTTTTATTTATAAGCATTTAAAGTTCAAATTTTGACAAAATACGGAAAAATCACGAAAAATAGCAAATTATTTTGAGTTGAGAATTCATAAAAATTTTTTTTTTTAAATCTAAGATTTGAAAATGTAATATAAGATTACTCATAAGTTTGTCTACCTTTATCAAAAAAAAAATGTCTAGAAGAAACTTAAATTAAATTTTTATGAGCGTCTGAAATTTATATTTTTACAACATTTGATATTTACTCGATTTCTCATGTAACTATTTTCTTATTTTATTGTAATTAAAAAACGAATGACTGTAGATACTTGAAAATTTCACTTAATGTTTATATTAGCATTTTATATACACCATAAAATGTTGAAAATATTTTGACTCTTTTTGAGCTGTTTACGGACATTGTCAGTTTTCAATTTTTTTTGGTTTTTTTTCTATAAATATCAATAAATTTTTATTTGTTGGGTAAAAAAGCGTGAAAATTTAATATAAGGCTCCTGATATATCGTTCTAATAGCAGTTGAAAAATATTAAAAATACATAGGCACAATTTTTTTTTATAAGCATTTAAAGTTCAAATGTTGACAACATTTATCAAATTTATAATTTATTAATTATTTTGTGGTTAAAAATTTATAAATTTTCAACTTTTATGGCTAAGGATTGAAAATTTAAAACAAGGCCCCACGTAAATAGGTTATATATAAATTACTTTATTCACAATAATATCATCAAATATACTTGGAAAAATCATAGGCTGACTTACCGTTTTCGCTCAGAATCGTTTTTCTTATACAA
The DNA here is from genome assembly GCF_019925205.1 of Metopolophium dirhodum. Lineage (NCBI taxonomy): Eukaryota > Metazoa > Arthropoda > Insecta > Hemiptera > Aphididae > Metopolophium > Metopolophium dirhodum. Next base: position 26,203,831 of record NC_083561.1, on the reverse strand, counting down.
TGATATAATATCATTGAATTCAAATTTAACACCATCCATTACAGTGACCCACTTGTAACCTACTGTACAGCAGAGTGACATCCACTTATCCACCTTTTTTTTTATTATATATATTTTTTAATTTTTTAATTTTTCAATTTTTTAGTTATTAATTTTTTTAATTAAAGTGCGAAATAAATGTTTCAAAATCGTTTTCATTATTTCAAGGACACCCACAGGAATGGAGCCAGAGGCCCTTCCCCCCTCCCCTTAGAATTTTTAACTAAATTAAATTTAATATCAATAGGTATCACTATAAAAACTTTTATTAGATTATAACGCTAGCGTAGATACTAAATACAGTTACCTAAATGTATAGGATAGAACTCAGAAGTATAATTATACACACTCGCTGTTTGTTAGTTATGTTATGGACAATGGCTATAGTAGACAGTATAGGTACACTACATATTATAATCTACACTGACTACATTTCTATATAGATTGTGCCGCGGTAAGTTAAATATGTAAGTACCTAATACATTTATTATTGGTTATTAGTTTATTGCCTCAAACTCACTAATTGGATAATCTACTTGATTATATACAGTCTTACGCGTCCGACCACCCTGGTCACCGATTTTGGTTGAGGCACGGGCCTCGAAAATATAGCCTTCGCCACGCCCAATGTGAACTATATATGTATCATATTATTATATCCGTTTTCACGCACCATATAATATTGAGATATCAATTGTATAATACTACATAGAACATCACTACGCGTCGTGTACACCCCGCGATGAGGTGGCGGTCATTAATTGTCATTACTCATTAGTCACTATACTCATTACGGTTACAGGATAGTTTCGTGTGCGCTTTGGTTAACGCAACCTCGTGTAGGCCTGCAACCGCTGCGGGCGTAATGTATAATATTATAACTAGGGTTCGGATTTAAAGGCAATAAAATCAAAAAAAAAAAAACATTTAAAATGTCAAAAAAGGGAAAAAAAGTATTTAATTTATATAAAAAAGCAATTATAAAAAAATTAACAACAAATTAAATAGTTTGAATATTGTATATTTAACTAGTGTTTATTAAAAAAAATCACTATCATGTAGGTACTTAGATAGACTGTCTTCTGCAAAACGTTGATGGTTTGGGCTTAAACTATTTTTGTACATGTAGAAAATGATCTTTCTACGTCCACGGAAGTTATCGAGGCGGACTGACGAACAATTTTGAACCTATAGTATATACGCATTATGAACATATTTTAATATATATATAGGTAGAATGGGAACTTTTGTAAACGTTAAATTAACTGGCCATACCAAATACTCGATAAAGTATTTAGCGATATTGATAAATATCACCGATATTAAAACCCAGTAAAAATAATTAACATGCAGACGCAATGCAAAGTCTTCAGAAAATCTCATCGATCTGTACCACTAATTTGTACGTCGTGTATAAATCTATTAAATCAAATGAAAATTAAACACAATAAAGGTATTTATAAGTGAAAAAGGTAAATAATTAAAATAGTACGATAATAGGTACCTATATCACATTTTTCCTTCCGTTCTCATCTATCGTATAATTTTTTCGCCGTCGGCTCGGATATTATTATATTTTCCTATGACGAACGTAAGAAAATCGCGTCGCGTCGTGATCTCGCGTTGACTCAGTGACGGACGTCTGTGACGACGAGGTACATACGCACAGGCTTATGACGATGTTCTGTCTATACTTGCCGTCACGTGACGTCGGCGGGAAACGCACTGGCGCGTGTATATTATTATCGTCGTCGCCGCCATCTTATAATATAATTATCGCGGTTCACTCTCGCGGGATGATCTAAATCCCGAATCTGTTTCTCTTCGCTCAGGGGGTCTGTATATACATAATATTATATTTATATATATAGATATGATAACGACGATAACGTGTATTGTACATCCTAAACTTTCTTCTAAACGTTATATTGTTACCACAACTATAGATACGAATAGTATCTATATAGCCGTGATTGTTGCTCGTAAACGGCTAAACAATCACGTTATATGTGTGTTCGACCGCCCGACGACAATACAACGAGCTAAATGGGACAGTGGCGCAATTATATAGACGTTTTTTTTTTCCAATGGAGGTGTCCATCACTAGTATATACTTCGTTATTCGATGTGCGCGGCACGTTACGAAACGTTCTTCGTAGCTGAGTTCGTCATATTTTCTTATCATAACGCGAAATTAACATAATATCGTTAATAATTGATTATAACAGGTATATAATATTATTATGCTTAAATAAATACACTATTATAGTTGATACATCGTTTTGTATGGCTCAAGTAGGGGAACACGTCCTAGTTTGCACCCCTGTCATGGGCGTTTAGCAGGTAGATCACTTCGTCGATAGCCGTTTCCCAGTAGCTTTATATCCCCGGGAGGCCTCAGCACCACAGACTTTTGAGTATTTCTGTTGCGATAGGACTTTTGGTGTTGTCACATTTGGCCCGGAACCAGGATAAGAGTTTACCGGCCGTCATAACGGGTGGTCCTTGAACGATCGGTGCCAGAGGAGGAGGCGGTGGAGGCTGTGGCCTCCCACTGCAGGAGGAATGTTAATGTTGTTGTATGCGGTTTAGGAATGAATAATACAATTGTAGAGAGGTTTAATTGATTAAGAAATTATCAATAGTTTGTAATAAAATAGACTTTTGTTAAAATAAAACACGAGCTCAAAATGTAATGGTACAAGTCGTGTGGCGCGTCCAACAAACGATGTTACATTGGGGTAAGTATTGTGCAAACAGTTTATTACGAGGTGAAAGTTATATATTTTATATAATACACCTTTTTGTCCTTTGGTTATTTTTGGTACAGATCAGTATGTTGGGTACATGACATTATGCCCGCTTAACGATTTCACTCATTATTTATTTGCTTATAGTATAGGAATGACGAATGAGTAAATTGTCTTAAAAATTTATTAAATATAATGAAATATTATCAAATGTATCAGGTTGATATTTTAGATAGAATTTAAGTGATTGTGAAATTATAGAATCATAATATTCGATACCAATAAAATATTTGAAGAAGTTATCTTATTTTTAAAATAACTAAAACAAAATGTTTTAGGTACTTGAAAGTACTCAAGTATTTAACTTGCATAAATTATAGATCAAATGCAAACATCAACATGAAGATATTTCTAACAACTTGGTGTGCGCCCGTAGGATAAAATCCTACCCAGGGCAAGATAAAAATTACTTATAAATTATAATCTAATATTAGTTATAGCGATATTGATAATAAAGTACATGTAAAGAATTTCCAGAGGGAGGGGGGGAATGGCGCTCTTAGCACCCCCTGGACGCCCATGTAACCTATAATCAATGCATTTAAATAGTTTTATTTTTAACTAATTGTTATTTAATATTTATCGTCTGATATTCTAATAGCTTGTTAGATGTATAAATTCCTAGAGATTATAGTTTATAAAAGTAAAAAGAGATAATTATTGTTAATATTAAAATAATAATGATAAAATATATACATTGCAACTACTAAGTTCTAATAATATATCGCAGAATGTATTACTTATTAGTTGTAAATTATAATAACGACTGATCTAATTATATAAATTAATAACAAATTTGTTTTACATTTCATTTTTCGATGCAGGTAACCTTGCTAACTTCGTATACTAACCTAAAACTGTAAAACGGTGAAGAAAGTATTATAAATAAATAATAACATATAAATATAAATATTATAATATTGCTATACAACATAATATTAGAATTATTATTGACTGATATAATTTCTTATATGACATCCGGCGCAAACGTAATTTTGTCCTCAAATATATATCTATGAGAATAATAAATTATCCTGTCCTGCGAAATTTACCACATTCGATTATTTTTATATTATTAATTTTTTTTAATTTTTTTAATTAATAGAGGGAATTATTTTACAGCTCACAAGAAAATATGTTAATTATTATTAATCTTTAAATCTTAAAAATCAGACTTCAATGTGGGCTGTAGAAAGTCCCGTTTTTTCCGATAAAAAAAAAACAGTCATCAAAATCCGCAAATTCTACGAGACCCGACAGTTTTTTTTTAATATTGTCTATTACCCGTAATGCCGTAAATATAGTTAGATAAGTAGTTGAAAGTTGATCGTTGTGGTATTTAATTGCAACTTTTTCTCTAAGTATGTAAACATTTTTAAAAACTTGGCTTTTTTATAGTGTTCGTATATGACCCCATTTTCATCAAAATGCTTAACTATTATGCGTTTAGTTTTTTAGGATTTAAAAAATGATTATAGTTTTAGTGAAACTTTAATAACTCATAATAATTGTAATGGTAATTTGAAAACCTATCTTATACAACAGACACGTTAGGTTTATATTAGTAAACAGATTTATTTTATACACACAAATATAAATACAAAATATGGTTCAACTGAACATAACTAGTACTATAACAATGAGCAGGGCCTGACGGAATGGTCACGACAACGTACTGCCAGAACTTGCCTTATACCGCTCAAGTCCGCCGCACTATACAGGCTTGAGTACGATGGACCTAAGAATCTTCTCATCTGTTATTGGGATACGGCCGTATGTTTTCTGGGCGTTTTTCTCGGGTCTGGCCGCCTTGGAGGCATACGTCTTGTTTCCGAGCTCACTCCGTATAAAGCCTGCGTATCGGTCGTCATCATCATCGGGGGCGGTGGTGGCTCAAAACCAGAGGTTACCGAGGCAGGTGGAGGTGGTGGCCTCGGGATCGAATGTACCGGTGCAGCCCTGCCAGGCGAGGACGTCGGCGTGGTGGGTTGGTGACAACGCGCGTTCGGCGGATTTCGGTCGAAACGGATTTCTTCTGCTGACCTCACAGCAGCCCCCACACCTGAGTTCACTCTCTTCAACAACAGTGCCCGAAACGTATATGGTCCATTCCAATTATTTGCGAAGAATTTTTCGTCACTTCTACACGCGCACACATCATTAGTAATCATCTAATACCTATTATCTGATATTTTAATATTTACTTTCGAGGGTTGAGATCCGAGTCTTCAATCTGCCAAGCTTGCAGATATCGGGTTTTTCGGTATTTCCTAAACGAACGCTAAATGAAACAACTATTGTGTTATTATTACATGTAGTCAGGTCGATGTATATTATAATATTACTTTCCGTGGACGTCATCTAGCTAAATTGTTTGGCAGTGAAATACCGTATGACCGACGCTATCCAGACGATACAACATACGGTTAACAAGCAAGATTTAACGATCGAGAGCTTGAAATTAGTCATGTAAATTGTCAGGCGTTAAAACTTATTTGAAGAGGTTGATCGACTACCTATATAATAGTATAACACAATAGTTGTTTCATTTAACGTTCGATTAGGAAACAACGAAAAACCCGATAGCTGCAAGCTTGGCGGATAGCGTCGGTCATATGGTATTACATTGCTAAACAATATAGAATACATTCTTCAAAATTATGCTGGAAATTAAATCAAAACCATTTATCACTATATTGGTATTATGATTACTGTACATTCGATTTTTCTAAAGTTATTTGTTTCATACTAGTAAATCTTTGAATGCCTGTTTCTCTAATGCGTCTTTATACAGATCTAGAAAGTATGGAATTATATGAAAAAGGTTCTATAGGTACTTAGTTTGTATTAAAATTTACAACGTATGTAAATTGTATGTACCATGCGTTATATATTATGTATACATTATACTACATACCTTTAAATAATATATTTACCTACCTATCTTACTTAAAAAGTATGGAATTTGTGTATACCTTTGTAGTTACCAGTGAATAATGACTTCCACAAAATCAAATATACCTATCCCTAGTAAGTTTCCGAAAACATTAAGTGAAATAATGATCGAACACTCACAAAATGTGTTTGGCTCCTCCTATAATTTTTAATTACAATTTTGATTGACTTATTAACCATTTTGCATTTTGAAACTCTTTCATAAATATAATATATGGAAAATACTCTTTGAAAAAAATAATTAATTTTTTTATTTCAGTTCTGAATCATATTATAATACACATTTAGCATTCTCATATCCGTTCATTCCGTTCTACCCGCTTCCCATCACTAACCTGGGCTACTCTAAGTAGATAAGATACGCCGAGCTATTGCATTATGATACATACATAATAATATGTATTATATTTTGTTTACCTCCAAGTGTTCTTTTATAGTTTTTGGTTCACAATCATCGGTAGATGGATACTTTTGCCTTGGGGATAGGAAAGACATTGCAGCGATACCGACACAAGCCAAGGAAATTCCAGTCGAAAATTCTTTTGAAAAATTCATTTTGCGAAAGTTTCAAACGTTCAACAAACAATATAATATACATTGTTTATTCATAGACCATAGTGATGTAGCATGTAAGTAGGTATATATTATATTATTATTATGTTATATTTTGATATTTAAACAATTAAACCAGATAAGATATAATAACAAACAATATTATCGTTTAATTTATAAAGTCTTAGTTTTTTATCGAACTGCATTCATAAATTATTGTTATGAAAATCTGAATATGTATAAAGTACGTCTATGTCTGATAAATAGGTATCATCACTTTTCTTATCGCTTAGATAATATTATAATTTTACTCTAAAAAGTAAAAACTATGTCTTTTGCATAAGAATATGCGATAAAATATATTATTATAATTATAGTAATAAATAATAATAAAAGATGGTTTATTCTCCATTCGGAGACGACTGTATATATGGGAATGTAGAATCAATGGGAATATTCTATTTCCAAAAAAAATATCGTGATATAATATAAATACTATATATTTTGTATTGGTATATATAGCTGTGGTATTTGTTTTGTACGTATAGTGGACTGTGCAATTTTCAGAGGGCGTGAAAAACGAAATATTTTTGCGACGACGGACGGCAGATTATAGATAGGACCGAGAAAAAAAATACTTAATATAGGTACGCGTACCTAGCTGTAAAGGATTATATTGTTTACGGCCGATTGATTCCATCCATTATTCGGCCGCGATATAGCCGCAAATCCCACGAGATCGCTCAATGATTTACAGTTTTTTTTACTACGCATAATAAATATCATGCATAGGTAAACCGATAGAATACTATGTGTGTTTTATGTTTCCACTGCGCGCCTATATTTCCTATAATACTGACACGTGTTCGCGCATGTGTCTTTTAAGCCGTGTCGGTTCTTATTTTGCACTGCAAATTTAATATCACCTTTTCACGTTTGTAGGTTAATGCCGTCCTTCGTACCTATATGCCGTACATTGCACGATAAACACAATATATAAAATATATCGATACACACAGATTACTATATAGATGGCTATCTATATATTATATTGGAGATGCTATTTGGTGAAGCCGATACAATGTAAATAGCGGCCGTCTCCTCTCATCCAAGAAGCGAGTGTTTACATTGCAGTATATTGCAGCATTGATGAAGAAAGTTGAAAACGATTTTTATAATAAAAATGAAAATAATGTTTACGCAAATAATTAAAATCAAAGTTTCAAAATATTTTACTGCCGCATTGAACTTTCCAAACACCGCAATGATTTTTTTTTTTAATATTGGTCAATATATACATTTATTTTATCTTTAAACAATTACAATTAATTATTATCTTAATAGTAGATAAGTAGATGTAATGCCCGATCACTAATAAATATTTTTGGAGGCCACATTAGGAATTGAAGAAGTTTTCACCCATCAAAATTGAATGTACTTAAATGTTTTTACAAAGAAAGTAAATACAAAATCAAATTAATATTGATGAAAACCTCTTTTAATTCACTACCTATATGTCTATCAAAAGAAAATAATTTAAAAAATGTATTTCCTGTCCGCAGGTCAGATAAAGTTAGTCCTCGGGCCGCATGTGGTATACAGTATACACTATAAAACTCAATAACTGCTTAGGCTTAACTAGGCATTTGAATTTAATGGGCTTTTGAAATATACTCATTTTTTCATACACCAATGACTTTTTTCCCCAGTGTATTACCTATATAAATAAATATAAATAAATATATAAAAAGTATATAAATATATAAAAGTAGATAAAGTATATATAGTATATTAATATATTATAAAGTAATCATTTAACTTTAAAACCCGTATTTTTGGCTGTAGGTTTTTTCCGCTTACCCCCTCCCCTCAATTCAAAAGTTATGTACACACCGTGGATTGCGTTCAGTATAATATTATATCTATACAATCTATGCATATATATCCTATAATTTAGGAAAAATTTTATGAAATAGCAAACATTTAAATTATTATTATTATTAAAACCAATAGCAACTATTTATAAATAAAAATGTCCATCGTAAATCTCAAAATCCCTGTTTGAGCCCCTCCCCGGGTTCCACCTATTGTCCAATTGTGAATCTAAATCGCCCAGGGAACCACTCAAACACTCACAAAAAATTTCATCAAAATCGGTCCAGCCGTTATTATAGGAATGCATTAAGGACAGACAGACATTAATTTTTATAGTTATAATAATATACATAACATTCGGCAACCGGCTGCAGTCGTGGTATCTTCGCGATTTATAATATAGAGGCACTGGTTTACGCGCATTTTTATTATACCGTCGTCGGGGGAATCCGACGATGAGCACATATTATTGAGGGTCAAGATACCTCTATCTGCACCCGCGATACGTGCCTACACCTATAATATTTTTGCGGTGCTCATCGCGTACAACAATCCTTCTGCAGTGGCGGAACCGGGAATCGTTTGCGTACACGTTAATTTCGTACCTATATAATATATTATACGACCGGAAGCTCGCGGTTACCTGTATATATATCTGTATACGTACGTGTAATTTCTGTGCGATCGACTCGACACGACTCGGAATACGAGTGTGAGAAATTACCGTACACTTATATTATGTTTTTATATAATATATTAATATAAACACAGCAGTAGTATATTATACCTACGTCTCATGGTTGTATATACGCACTCAATAAGAAAATTGTGTGCATCTGTGTTTTTTTTTATTATTATTTTACATCGTTTTAAATACCTAATTTTAACGGGAAACGTAATAATATTATAATATTACTCTGCAATAATACGCGCGTATAATATAGATACGCAGCACAGATTATATTGTGTATATTATAAAATGTCCATGGTGCAGCTGGGAAATATTATGTCGTGTCTAACAATGCGTATTATAATAATTATGTTAAATATTTAGGTTTTAGTGCGTTAACGATTCATAATAATTTCTTTCTCGTAGTATAACTGTGTAAAAAACAATCCGTTCGGATTAATCTTTCTTTTATTATTTTGTTACACACGCGATAACATAATATACCAGGTAATAATTTATTATATCCTTATTTAAATTCTAAACCGATGTTACTTTTTGGTTGAAAGACGAATGTGTTGACCATCATCACTTCATACAATGTTGGTAAAATATGGCAATGCAAAAATGGCCCCATAATACCATTAAGTATAAGGTTACTCAATGGTACCTAATGGCTAATACCATTGATTAAAATATATATAATAAGTATATGTGCTGATTACTTATTGATTTATTGCGGTTCAGTACGATGTACCGTGATTTCGATAGGTGTGCGTAGATACCTATCTCTTTTTCTATATTTTTAAATTTTTTATCATTGTTCTTAATATGCGCTTTTTTAATCACCACCAACCTGTTCATATAAAATATTACTAATATTATACTGGCGGTCGTATTCCAACACTCATTAATGGCGTTATATTTCAACGTTCGGTATTTTTATGATATTATGTGATCATTTTTTCTGATTTATAGAAACGAGTTTACCACGTGCGGTACATACAAACATAACCGGCGGCCAGAACTTTGAACGTGTCGTGGAAATCAGATAGAGCTGGTATTCTCGGTTGTTTATATATTATTATGTATAATATACACATCTTGTTTTTTTTAACTTATTCGTGACTATTTTGTGTTCTCGTTTTTGCGGTTTGAAAATCGCGAACGGTTCATATATTATAATATTCCGATCCTCGCGTCGGCACATCGCAGGCACAACAATAATAATATTATTAATAACAATTGCACGCATTATAATTAGGCACGATATCATAATATTGTAAACAATATAGGTAATACGCGTATAATTATTATATTATATTGTGATGTTGTATTCGTGTGTGTCTGGCCGACGGCACATCGGCGGTAGATCACGACTGCTGAAGCCGCTCTCCTTCATCACTCCTCATTGATCTCTGACCGCCCGCGCGAAAACAAAAAAAAATGAGCCGACTTTTTAAATGTTCATTGTTCAGTGACCCAAATCTAACACCGCCCCGCGTTCGTTTACTATGGATAGGAAGTAATATACCTACCGGATACAGCTGCTGACCACATATATATAATAGATATTATATATATATATACATAATATCATGTACCGACGGAAAATGGAAACTATAAATATACCTACGCCTACTACATACACTATAATATATATATATATATACGACGGACCGTAAACAGGTGTTTAAAAATATATAATAATATATAATGTGCACCTACCTATATATGTATTATTTTTATTTAAAATTTTTTTTTTATTAGAAATCATCGCCTCCTCCCCGCGTTTAACATGATAAATATAATATTTATTTGGTCATGGTCAAAAATACATTCGGGTGTACGGTAATTTAATGAGTCGTATCATACACCGCACGTGATCTGCAGGTTGCATGCAACAGGTACAACAATACACCCGATCGTATATTATAATACGATCATAATAATATTATAATATGCGTAAGTACGTTGTAAAGACACATTACGTTAATGTATTATACATAGATGACGACAACGTGTCCGCACGAGCAGACAAAAATTCGGTGTTTACGCACCAGAGACAAACTATAATAATTATTATTTCATACTATTTACCTATATTGGTTTTTTTTTTCGTATCATCTGTTCTTTCGACGACGCAATTTATTCAATCTCATAATAGTAATAATAATAATAAATAATTCGTAAGCGGCCCATTAATATTATTATTATTATTATTGTAATATTGTCACAACGCGCGTCATCGTCGTCTTTTTTCAGATATTTTGGCCGGAGCGGTTCACAGTCCACCGAATTCGCGGTAGCGGTATTTTGTCATGGCGAGATCCGCCAGCAGTGAAGAAGATTTTTTTCATTTTTTTAATTACGCTAAGACTACCGTTCCTATGATGTATTGTCTGAATTTTCAACAAAGAATAACGAAAGATAAAAAACCGGCCGCGTGAGAAATTAGGCTTTTGAAAAACCGTTTTTTCAGTATTTTAATTTAAAATTTTTATATTCCAGAAGATTAAATCCCACCGGATACCGACAAGTGGCTCGGATGTTTTAATGGCAATTATATCATCGTTTATTATTCGATTAAACGCTTCGCTTACATACAGAACGCAGCTTAAACCGAATAATTATTTGTGTAGGTACAATTGTATAAATGTACAATAAATTATTATAAGGTAGGTACCCAGGTAGGTTATTTGTTATTAGAACAGGATATAATATTTTTAAGTACTCATGCGCAAAATGTAAGACATTATACTGTTCTACAATAAATTGACCAATATTGAGATAAGGCGGAATTTTAATACAGTAGGTAACGTCTTAAAATATTAGTATTATAATAGTATGGATATTGGGAAAATATTTTTGTATTCTTATAAAATAAATTAATACATTTTAAAAGAAGTACCAATTATTGTGCTGTGCAGCTCTAAAAATCCAGTGATGTATTATTTGCAAAATAATTAAAAATAATTAGGAAAGTGATAAATTTTTTTTTATTAGTTTTATACCTGTTTGTTGACACTTGTGCGCATAATAGTATGGCACCTATAACAGTTATTGTGACAGTAACGTAATACAAAAAGAAAAGTATAGTTCATAAATAGAGCATTAGTAAGTGGTACCCAGTAGAGTTCAAAATAAACGGTTCGACGAAAATATTGACAAGTATATTAATATTGGTTGACGTAAATCGTTCACCACAGTGTACTGAAAGTTTAAATCTAGTCTATGTAATATATATATGTATTATGTATATGTATGCTGATATTCTTAAATTACTTATTATACATTTTTAGGTCAATCGATAACCATGATTGCCATTGTCTCGTCTAAATGATTACCTACTCTTTTTCATTAGTAGGCAGTCATCGAGTGGGCGATAATAAGGTCTACGCTGTCCATTGATTTAATGTTTAAATTTATAATATATATATATATATAGGTCTCCTCATTATTCATACCTACCGTTACCAAAACTTGTATCGATCGATCTAAATATTTTAAATACCTTTTTACCTCGGTCTTTTACTTGACAAAATGTTGACTTCATATTATTTAACTTTGTATAGTCGTGTAAGTACCTATATAACTCTTGGGGGTTGACATTTTCAGGCAGTACTTACGATCCAAACATTTCACAGGGGCTGAAAATTGTATGATATAAGCCGAAAAGTATGATACGCTTGTCGTCTTCCTTAGTTCCCTAATTGACGATTTATTCTCGGCAAATTTAAAATAAATCATGACAAAGGTACAATTATTAATACAAGACAAAGACAGTGTACGGTTAAAAATAATTAAAATATTAAATATAGATATGCACCTGGCTTATGTTTGAAGATGTAGGATTGTATTTATTTTAATCTATTATATTGAGAGCTATATAGATACAAGTATAGAACTATTGAAGGTGGCTAACCTCACGTTAACAGTGCATTATTGTGACTTGTGGAAACTATGAAAATAAATTATTAGTTGTATTATTAAAATACATTACAAAACCAATATTGCAGAACTATATAGGTACACGAACGCCTTCGTTAATATTATTATTTCTAAAAAATATGATCATCGAAACAGATCAAAACTATATACAGAAAGAAGGGGTTAAAAAACTCGGATGAAAAATAATAAGTTTCCACGGTTGAACAGCGACGGATATACGGACGCACTGTCTCGTACTCTCGTCTATAGATGTTCTGTGATCTTAGTTTGCGGAAAACAAAATATTATGTCTATGTTAGTATTATTGTTTAAAAATATTATGCTGTGATATTTTTTTATGGTTTTTTTATACGCTCAAGTACAATTATTTTACTATTACAAATAAGTACCCGCACATTATCTGTTGAACACTATTAAATATAAAAATATTCAGCAATGTTTTTGGTACACGATGACAATATTTTGATACTTTGAGTTGCATTAAAATTTAAAATTGATAAAATCAACCAAATATTAGGTACTAATTAGGTATCTATCATAATTGAATATTTATCAGAGTTAAAAATATATGAATATATGAATAGCTAATAGTTAATACAACTGTAAGTCCATACTTAATAAAGTATAGGTAGCTGATTTTTTTTTCATTTAGATCATTTTTAACAAGAATTACCTTAATTGAATTTAAATTACCGTACATTATACCCGCAAACTTACACATTTTATGTTATTTTTTTATGCGCTGTAATGACGTATACCATTAAAATATAATTTTATGACATTTTTCTATTCAAATATTATACGACTGCGCATTAGATGCATCTATACCATAATTCAGAGTAATAGAGCGACCATATTATTGCTTAAGACTGAGAAATGTATTTTTTTTTCTTAATGTATGATTTTTACTTCAATTTGTTGATAAAAATGTAATTGATTTATTTTGTGCTAAATTTTTTCCGCGAACCTAACATTTTACAAAATATCTTATACAGATGTATTAAACTAAATCGCTTACAATATTTTCTTTTTATCATATTTATTATTTATACATACCAGTAAACACGATAATCGCATGAAAATGGAAGTATGTATACCTACCTATTTTTCACGAATATAATATTATATCGTCGTCGTTTTCTTATTAATAACTTGCACGTATAATTAAAAAAAAAATTGTATTAAAAACAACAGCACAATATTACCGTTAGATATACCTCGTGCACAATTCGTTCGATTTATTTAATTAATAGTGCGTGCCATCGCGACGTATACGGAAAACGGATAGGACCATAATAATGGTATATAATTGAAAAGACATAGGTATTTTATAGGAAATTTTTTTTTTAACATACAACGATCGCGACCGAACGTCGTGCACGGGACTTATAAGTATAAGAAAAATCGTTGTACGCAAAGATATATGTTTGCGATTGCGATACACCTATACACGTCTCAATAGGTTTAAGATTATAACCGTTTGGTATGGTTTTCTCTCGGAGGGCATTAGAAAATTATGTTGTCCGAGCTTATATATATATAGGATAAACCTGCAGGTAAATGTAGTAACTTAGTATGTTATATTAAAAAAAATATTCATATAATATAGGTATTATAGGTATATAAATCATAAGCTATGAGGTTTTTCGCATAGTATAATATAATAATATAATAAAATAAAATCCAATTTCCTGGCAGACAGCTGTTATAAGAGATCTGAAGTATGTATAACTTATTCGGGTGACCGCGACACGGTTATTATTATATTATTTTATTATACGTTCGGCGTTCGCCCAATTTCTTATCACTCGCGTTGTGTATATCTTTCGAATACGACTATTACGACGTTGCCGTAGAACCAAATAATAGTAATAATATTAAGTAGGTGATATTTTGTCGGAAGAACGATTTACGGCGCTCTCGACATTTCGACATAGTTTCGCTATAACATAAAATACACGCATATATATATATATATAAGTACGTATAATATAAAGCCGCAACGGGTGGTACATATCATTTTTTTTTAATTTCCAGCTTAAAGTGTATAACACATAAATGACGGAATGCATTAAATAATTATTATTCTTCAGATATGTAGCGCACGTCGGCGAGATTAGCGGGGGATGCTATACACCTAACTATTATGAAAGTATAACGAACGATATTTAATTTTGGTGACTAATCGGCGATTAAATATTAATAATTGCAAACATTCTTGACAATGGCTTACGAAAAAAAGAACAGCTCAAATCACCTATATTTCCGGCACTATTTTACTGCAAGTCATTGTATACATGATACGTCGTAGGTACAGCTTATTAATTTCTTACTGGCAACTGTGTAATGAAGATCCTTATGTGGTGTATGATTGTATGAATGGTGAGCCTTACCTGCCCAAGTAAAAATATGATATATGTATATATAATATATATGTAATATGTTTATAATATAAATATAAAATATGTATATATGTATGATACATGATACAACATATATAACATATAGGTATATCGCATATATAAACAATACTTAAAAGTTACAACTTATAGAAATTTGTGCTCTGACCCTAATTTACTCTTTCCAATGCGCTAAAAATGTCGAATTGAATTTTTCATTCGGTGGAACAATTATTATCACTTTATAATAGGCAAACGAATACAAACGATCATATCATTCCAAAACATACGTTGTGTAGTAGTCTTGATGTGAGTCTCATTATAGTTATAACTAAAAATTGCTTTATAATATATAACCATTTTTTACACTATATTAATCACCATACACGGGCCTGCGTGCTTTTAAAATATATATTGAAATTTGGTTAAAAATTGGGGTTCAACTAAAAAAATACATAGTGTGGCGGTCAAACGAGGGTGATGAGGGAGATAAATCCCCGCCAAGACCTTTTTTTTCAACGTTTAAGATCTGATAACCATAAATTATATTTTTAATGTCTCTCCCTCCCCAAAAAAAAAATTACAAAATCATTTGACTACCACTGAACAGTGAACACACATTATGTTTAAAAACTTTCTTAAAAAATGTGTGTGTATGTCGGTACGTTATATTATAAAAGAGAGAATGACGAATTTCATATACTAAGTTTTACTTGGATTGCATTGATGCATGGCTTAGATAGTTAGATATATCACTATAGTGGTCTGATTCACAATATACTTACGGATCGAAAAGCTGAATAGTAAGTTTTCACCTTTCGATGTACCAGAAAATTGGAAAATCTAAATAAAACCAAAAGTCTTTAAGTTTTAAAATTATATAATAAAATATTTATTTAACATTTTTATACTTTCTCTAATTTAACGTACACATAAATGTCATTATGATTACAGTCATTATTATCATTTTTTTTTTTGCAAGAATGTATTGTGATACATTTCTATAAAAGTGTCATCTGTTAAAATACACACCAAAAATTCCACACATGTCTAACGAAAAGTAAAAAAAAAGTGTATTCAAAAACAAAATAATGAAGCATTAGTAAGTTATTTGTATGAATATTGAATACAAAAACACACTTTACTAGATAGTTTTTAAATAAATAATAATGCGTTTTGTTGAGTGTTTTTATTAAATAGTTCACAATAAAAGAAAAGTAGCATTAAATTCCAATATCAAGTTAAAAATAAAAATATTTTTAAATACACACAAAAAAATTGAATATATTTAGTATAAACTCCTTAAAAACCATTATGAATTACGTGTAACTATAGGTTTATTTTTTATTTATAAATCCATATTCCATATAATATATAAGTGGATCATTTTTTAATCAAACTATATTTATGGATTTGGACATTTGGTGATGCTATTTTTTTTACAAATATTATTGGATATTGCTCTGAAACATTGTTTACAAACCGTGAGATCGGTTAGCGAAATACTTCTGTATGAGTCGACGGGATACCTATGTTCTCTCGTTCTATTAAACATTTTTTTTACATTTTTTAATAAAATAATAAAACTGGCGTATCTTTTAAATCGTTTTGGTAGTCTGTGTACCAATTACCATTTATCTATTTTTGGTGGAACGAAATCAAACTGACATGTGTTTTTAAGTCATCAGATACGATTCCGTATCGATTAAAATTAATCTTGATTTACAATTAATACAAATATCTTTTAATATTTAATATTCAATATTTATACCGATATGCAACCATTCTGGAATACTATTTCCATGTAATTTAAATTCAAAATTGTATCTGAATGTAAAAATATATTTGTAGTTTTTATTCTTTATATCTATTATCAATAGACAATATTATATTTTTAATTACATTTTTGAACTTAAAAGCTTATCAAATAGTGTGAACTGTATAATAATATGTAAACTTCTAATCCATAAATTACATTTTTAAAGATTGCTATTTTTATACATAAAAATAATTGTTATAATAAAGCGTCATATATTAAGCAATGGATATATTATTATATATCCAAGGGAATACACCAATATACCATAAAATGTAATCTTATAAAATACAATTTAATGAATAATATTTTGTCTTAATAATTTTTTATGAAAATTACAAAATGGTTACTAATTGGCTTGAAATAAAAAAAACATGAACCTTTTGTATCAAAATAATTTAAAAAAAGAAAAGATTCATGTTATAATATAATAAATTGGACGTGTAGTTGATCTTTCCGTAATAATTTGTTTGCCCAGATTATTATGTTTAGTTTGAATATTGAATATTGATTATAACATAATTCAAAATAAGTTAGAATTAGCTAGTTAGTACAGATTTTCAAACTGGAAGTATTTAATTTCAATATTTGACCAGTTGAAGTATTTATCGAAGGTAAAAAAAATTAGCTGTTAACTATAGATAACCACATTAGTACGCAGAATATAAAATAGAACAATTTATTTCATTATTGATCTTTCAGTATACTAAGCGTGTAGATAGGTAGCTTAGTGTTGAAAGACGGTAGGTTTAAAATATAAATCAATATTGATTATTTCAAAAAAAATGTAGACTAACTAGGACTTAAGAAATGACAAGGAATATAGTAAGAAACATCACAAACATTGAAATATGTGTTATCTTAACCGTAACCGCGGCGGTCGTAACTCGTATGCAGAGTGGTACCAGCAACATAATAGTTGTTATTATTATTATTTATTATCCTCTTTCTCGTCCATCATAGGTCTCCACCATTATTATCGCGTTGTTCGGCCGATTGAAACGTAAATCGCGATCGATATTCAGGTATCGTTCTCTTAACGGTCGAGCGGACACAGCAAATAAGATAAAATCATAAGTTCATAACCATATGACTTATACATAGACCGTGCCTATATACCTACATGCCACTAAACTTGAGATCGTCGACTTCTTAGCTGTTACCAATGCCGGTTCAATGCCTATATAGGTACCAGCCACCCGGTATATCTAGTAAACGGTCTGACGCTACCGCGGTCGTCGTATACGCTATACCACGGTCGCTACCTACAGTCACATTTTCAAAGTCACTTTCGCCAAAAACATAATATTAATCTCATCGTCGATCGCCCGACTACTCAAGTAATAATTTATTATTATTATCAACGAAAACGCGAGATAGAAACGGAGAGAAAGATGATAATAATAATAGTTATTATTATTATACATTTATACAACTGCAGCCTCGTCTACGGGACCACGTAGACATAATAGATATTGTATGGACGTATGCAGGCCGTCTATATAATATGCATTATTATTTATTATTATTATTATTATGAGTCCGACGATCTAGGTCCGCGGTGCGATTAGGTTTCGCGTGTGGGTCAGCACACGCCGGACAATAATGCGTCTGGAAATAAATGGTACGTACAAAAAAAAAAAAAATGATAAAATAAATGAATGAAAAAACGAATTTCTCTCCTTAAACGGATCCGCTTATATATTGTATACGTGTGTATATATATATATATACACACACATATACATAAACGCCTATATGTATTCGAGTCGTATTGTGTAGTATTGCTATACAAGCGTTATCGTAGCGATAATTTCGTTCGCCTATTATATTATTATTATTACCATTACACTCGCGCCGCATACATAATATATATGTATATAGTATATATATGTAATACGCGTTATTATATTATATACAGCGGACGTATATCATATACATTGAAACCGTGGCAGCTGTGCCCTATATATTATTGATAGTAAAATAATATATAATATGAATAGCACTTACGACGGGCGCGAATAATAACGATCAATGCAATCCGCCGTCCGATCGCGAATGGCAGTTTTCGATAAAAAAAAAAAAATATGCTAAAAAATGGGTTTGTTATAATAGTACAGTATCGGCATTATTATAGGTGCACTATTAATATACGCTCGGGTTCGACGATTATTGTCCACCGTTGCGGCAGTGCGGTTACCGCGGTACATGTATATACTATAATATATACCTAGGTATATTATACATATTATTATTGCTACCGTGCGGCGCCGCTGCAGATGGCGAACCGCGATATTGTAATCGTACGATATGATCATGTCGCGGATGTAAAAAGCCGATCGGTACAAACGTACACCTACAGACATTATTATGTCGGACACTCTAGCGGTCGCTGTCGGCCGGTGGTACATTACTATACTATACGATGGTATTATTATTATTTATTAATATGCGTTTTACTCGTTTGAATGCAATTTAACATAATATTATAACGTGATAAAATATATCATCGAAAAGCTGTTCTGTCAACGTTTTGTTCGCAATCCCGCGTAGTCTTATACCTATTATTGCCCTTTGCAAGGTAATATCTATGCTGTCGACACGATTGAAAGACGATACATATTTTGCAATAATATAATAGGTGCCACGCGTGCATATACAGTGCTCGAATTGGAAAAAAAAATCGTAAGGGGATCCAAAATTCGCGTACCCGAATGTTTAAATTGTTTATTGTTTATAGGATACCTATATAATACGATTCAAGCACTTCGTGTACATAAATCCCCGATCCGAGTCGTTTACTTATCCAAAAAGGAGTACCGATAGAACGCAAAAGAAACAACACTATAAACTGATGAGAAAAAATCTGGTTTTAGATGACGAACTGGTCATGTTCTTAACTGAGTAAATATGTTCAACAAATATGTAAAAAATTTAAAAGTAAGTCTGCAAGTCGCACTATAATATATATAATACTATGGTATTATGCTAGATGTTGGTAAATGATAAATGTGCAAAACGGCGAATATTGTAGGCAACTGTATTTACATCAACGCGTAACAACAACAACGCGAATGGGCGAATAATGAATGTTAGTAATTTTACTTATTTTATTTTGTATTTTTCATATGCATTACTCGACGTATTATATATAATATGTATTATACTATATTTAATCAATTGTTTTCATATTGCATATATACTTTGAAATAGAATAATATTCTAGCGATTTAATGAGATTTATCATAGTAGGTACTATCTGAATATCATAACACGATTATCTGAAGCTGTAAAAATATGACATCTACAATTATTATGGTTAATTTTTGCGTAAAATGTGCAAGTGTGGTTATTATACACATCATTTCAACACCAACTATAGACAATAAAATCGTTTAATATTCATAAAGTGCTATGGAAATTATTACGGAATTAACAATGTTAATATTACACAATATATTATAAGTGTCACGAACTGTAAGACGAATACGCGAAATGGCTCGTTTAATTTCACAACGGAACGAAAACCTTTGGTGAACAGATCGATCGAAATAGACTCAATGTCATAGTATCGCGTACAAAGCGTATCGAGCTAAGCTCAATATATTATGTTAAACTTTCGAACGATACCTATTAATTATAATTATTTTCTGTTCTAACAATAATTATGAAACTCATAATATATTGGCTTGTTTGCTGGGACTTTATATTCAATTATTATTATAATTTATAAACCATCACATATTTTATCATGTGAGTAGCGTTTATCACTGACTAGTTACCAGTTGTAGACAACATATCGACTGATTTAAATTTTGTCATTTTTCGAGAATAGCCTTTTTGTGCTACAAACTGCAGTCGATTGATCTCAAGAATTGGCCCGCAGGTCCTGCAGCAGTTTAACTATATATCCTAATCGCATATTTTTTTTCTCTCCGGAAAACATAATAAATAACCACAACCATTATTAGGTATAATATGAATTCCAAAAAAAGTACACAACCCAGTATACTTGTATATAATGAGAAATTATAACGACATCGGATTTTTTGGAAAACAATCATCGAAAACGGACCGATGAAACACATTTGACAACTAATTCTGCAGGAAGTAGCTGGAAGAAGAAAACCCGCTGTTGATCTCGATACGATATTTTACCGAATAATGTGATATTTTTAACTACAAGAAATGTGATTTACCTTGAGAACTGTCCAATTCGTAGGAAACTGTCAACGAAAAGTTTGTGGGATACTCTATATAGCTCAATGACTAGATTTCAATGTGGTCGTATGGTAAATGTTTGTTAACCTTAACTAAGGTGAAATGCTCAATAATATTTTTAATACTAACAATTAGATTTGATTTAAAAAAATTCTAAATTGCCAATTTGTAAACCTGTAAATCTTAGAAAACTTTTGATTGTAAAAACATTTACCTAAGCCAAGTGGTTTTTTTTTAAAATTACAAAATGTTTTTAATATTTAATCACAGTATAATCATTGAAAAATCATTATTACTATATTATATTATATTTATATTTTAATTATATATACTTAATTTGGCAAATAAAATTTATTATATAATAATAAAATATAATTGTATTTAACTATCAAACGAATATTATTTTCTAACGGATTTAAAAATAATTCATTACCTATTATATTAACAAATACCAATATTATTAATCAAGATAAAAATGTTTTCCAGCAATTGTATTATTTTAACTCTCGACATTTTATTAAACAATAATATTTTTATAAACTCAGTCTATTAAAGTTTACGGTATTATTATGATAAACAATATTATTACAAATTCAGCCTATTACAATTTACAAATTACAGTATTACTATGGTCTACGATTTAGACACGGCACAAACACTAATTGGCATATATAGTACAATTTCAAGCTGGATGTCCGGCTGTAGCCTGTAATACAATTTGAGGAATTCGAAATAGTACTCTATACTTCACGTATACATTTTCATGGAAGTACTATGCTCCAAAATGTATGTGCTGTGAATTTTGTTTAATGTACACTCAGTGTCAATCGATTCTGGAAAGACACATGCGCCACTGTAACTAAATACCACCACCAGGCACTGTAATGGAAATTTGTGTGAAGTTAATTTCAAATAATGTAGGTATTGCCAAAAATCACGTATATTAGGAAAGTTGTTTTTGGACCATAAAATCGGACCTTTCAATTTTAGGTAGGAGATAACCTGAAAACATGAATTATACGCCATGATATATTTTGCTCAAACGATCGCCTAGGTCCATATGGATTTTACTTACTAAATTCGATGAGAATTCGTCCATACCCTTGTCTTTAATACTGTGGCATGGTTACAATACAAGCTGCATTACAATATTGTCCTCATTACGCTTTAATTTAGAAAAATAACCAACCAAATGACAGCTCTTAACATGTTTAATGAAACATTATTACAATAAAAGACAACTATGAAAAACATAAAATAAAAATATTTAAATATAGGTACACTTACAAAACCGTAATTTTTCGACGCCATATAGTCCAGTGTTTTAAGGTCCAAAATAATTTTCCAATTTGACATAATGTTTGGCAATACGTTATGTCCATATTTCCATCAACCTGTGTGCAAAAAAAATAAGGAAGTGTATGGTTTACCCTCTTATGAATTGTTTAAAAAATTAATTTACTTTAAAAACGGTCAAATGTCCATTTTGGTAGATTTCTGTGTCTAGTGGTTATCTCCAGTAACAGTACATGTGTCTTTCCATAATCGATTGACATTGAGTGTACTTTAAACAATATTCATAGAACATTTTGGAGCATCCTCCTCCTGTAATCCTGCAGAAATGGACATGAAAACCTATTGTATCCACTTTGAATTCCACAATTTGCATTATAAGCTTGTATTTGTACTCTATATGATAATTAGTGTCTGTGCCTTGTCTCAATCGTAAACCATAGCAATACTGTAAATTGTAATAGACTGAATATATAATAATATTGTTTATCGTCTTACTGGAGTTTGAATTATTATACTCTGTAATGTCAGATATCAATTAGAAATCAGAAACATAAGACGTATTATATTAAAATAAAATAAGCTATTTAAATTTTATATTATTCCCCTTACAGATTTCTACATTCTCGTGTACAACGCTTTGATGGTAAGCCATTTCCTTTTTCTCACTGCTCTGCGGAGTGAAAGCGGGGTTGTTTCAATTTCAGCTGAATCTACTGTAGGCAATCGTGTTTTCTTTCCGGAACTATGTTCGGAACTTATCGTGGGTTACAATGGTATAGGGTACACGATGGGTGTCTCGCTCCCAGTGGAACCACTCGGCGGGGAGCCAACCGTTACGACCCATATTAGTCTAAAATATAAGGCCGAAAGTCGGAAATAAACTAATAACGTAAAAAAAAACAACGAAATGTAATTGAACGATCTATATTATACTGGACGGCATTGTTCGACTATTCGAGTATTTTTTGTTTTATTTTTCTTAATATTCAATTATTGTTTATTACCATTATAATAATATACTATGGAGCCAACGTATTATTTTTACACACAAAAGCTGACACAAGATATTATTTTTCTAAAGAAGAAAGTATTAAATTCTAAAATGATATTGTCCCGTCTATAATCAAGTTAAGTGTTACTTATATTGTATATAATATTTATATAATAACAATAATCACTATATACATAACATTTTTATACCCTGCTTGCAATTATTAAAGAAAACATTATAATACGTATACATTTTGTATTTCTAAAGTAATCAACTATAATTTTATAAAAGCAATTTACATTATCATATAATAATAGTATAATCTACGTTTGAATTTAAATTAATTTGAAATAATTTTATTATAAGTACCAAAAAAAAATTTAATAAGACCTATTAAATACTATTATTATTTATTATCATGGTAATGCCTGACTTCTTGTTGTTTATATACAGACTAAAGTACACACTTAGATTGGAGATCCAAAAGGTTAGTACAAAACAAATCTTCATTCCGTTTCATTCTAAAAAAAATGAAATTTATTTATTATGTCATTATGAGCGTTAGAAGATCAAATTTTTTCGACATCGGATATTCAATTTTACCCGTAAATTAACGAATTCTCATTGAATGGTTTTATTATTTTATTGTAATATTAGCGAATATGCGATAATATAATATGGTTGGAGAATCACCCTGTATATTATGTATGTATGTTTTATTTTAAAATTCGTAAATTATACATTTCATATAGGTTCTCCAGGTAATCACATTAAAAAAAAATATGCGGACCCACGGATGCACTAAAATATGACACGCGCTGCACAACACGGCACACTTTCTCCCCCCCCCCCCCCCCAAATACCGCCCCATGGCTTACCACCGGGCACCGATGGTTGTGTTGTCTGGAGCAGCGAGTGGACGATCGGCATTGATAATACACTTGAACTTGGTCCAAATCTATATGTAATATAGGTAATGATCGAAGAATTGAAGACAGTCCAAACAATTTCAACTTCAGTCAAAATAGAAATATCGACGTAAAATATACGAGGTCATAATATAATATAATTGATTACGGTTCTCATATTCTCCACAGTGGTGGAATCAGCCCCCCCCCCCCCACCACCACCTCATTCCACCCCAAAATTAAGTACTGGATCCACCACTGCTTCTCCATACAAATGCTGTGTAATCGAACTCGAATCGGTGTAATTATTTTAAATCGGGAACGTGGGGGGGGGGGGGTGTATTGTGCGTATTATATTATGTAGGAGTGTAGGAGAACAGCTGGAGGTTAGGAGATTATATTATACTCGTTAATTAGAGACCTAAAGTCCCGTGAGTCTGATCTGCTACCAGTCCACCACCATATACTTAATTATATATAGGTTCGAAAATCAATTTTCCTATATAAATTGCGACGCGTGTGTATGACAATACGGTTATTATGTTACAACTATATTTAATAAATCTGTCAAGAAGTTTCATCACTGGATGGATTCTTCCTTCAAGCCTCCAACCCATCAACTACCACAGCGCTTGTACATATTGTAAAAAAACACTTTTACAGATTGTATAAATAAATATTGCAAAAAAAAAAAATGTATTATTTTATATCATTATATTATGTAGGTATAGGTAGTCTATTTAGGAGGCTTAGTAAAATGTAATTATAATATTGTAGCCAATCGAAAAAATAACAAAAAAAAATTATTGTTATATAGTTATATGATTGCTGATTATACATTTATACCATAGTTTAATGTATAATGAGTGTAATATTATTATATCGTATTATATTTTACAAGTACACTTTCCACACAATTTACGTGGTGCGAGGTTTAGATATATATTGATAATAATTATAATAATTATCATCAAAATATTTTCAACAACAACTAATTAATAAATAATATATTTTAAAAATTTGTAGTGGTCTGAGCACAAAAATAATGTGTTAAAATTGCTGTTAAATTATAAATTTTTTATTATGTTTACTACTGTTAAGAATTGGCAACTTTTGACTCTGCGCGTACGTCATTAATGCCCACGCTTTGTAATTATTTATATAATTAAAGCCTCGTTTGTTTAGTAGTGGAAATAATTGAGATGTAATATGAAAATATAAATTTGTATTATCTACTGGTTTTGGCTTACGAGGCTCGTGAATGATAAAACATAATAATAATAATATTTATTGAACTGTGTGGTAATTTTATCGGTAAAAATTAAAATGAATCGATAACATGCAGAAATACACATCGGTTCAATAAATCATCGATTCATACTATTATGTATACCTATATGAAACTGATTATTTGAACTCTATATAAGATCATTTTTGATAAGAAACTAAACATAAATTATTTTATTCATTATAATGATAATGATATTATAATGTACGTTTTTAGATTATTTTAGTTTTATTGACAGAATAATAGTTAATGTTATATCATCAATTTTTAAGTAATTTCAAATACCTATCTGTCATAAATCAAAAAACTGTTTGCGTATAAAATACATAAATTGTGTCTGATTAACTACTTATATTATGTAGGTGTATTATACGCTGTGTATGTATAGTTGAAGTAGGGTACTTATGAATATTGTATTTACAAATGAAATGGATTTAAAAACCGTATAATAACTAATAACAGTAATAACTAATAACTGAATAACTGATATAGTTGATACACCATTATTATATGTGCACACGTCTGTCGTTTCAGGTTTGCTCAGGGCGGGGCTGGAGAATTACTTGTCAATTCTCATGACACCATCGACTGCCGAGACGAAAACACAAAATGATAACTCAAAAAACTGTTTTCGTGGAAAATAAAATCGTGTGCGCATAATAATATTATAGTCAAGTTGAAACTGAAAAATATTTATGCTCTGTCTACAATCTAAGTATGTGTATATAATATTTATATCTACGCTTCATTTCCATATTTATAATTTTTTGCAATAATACACAGGTAGGTATTATATGATATAATGGTTTTTTGAAAAAAAATATTACGCTGACTTGGTTTTTTTGGGAATCCGAAAAAAGTACATTCTGTTTCCGGCGCTTGACTAAATAAGTATTTTTTTAGAAGATTACTAGCTTTATTTATTTGATGTTTGTTTTTTTTCCAAAGCGAAAAGATTAGGTTAGATTATCTGTAAAACTATATATACCTACTATAGATTGCGTGCGTAGGCAAACAGCTATAGAGTATTTGAACGCAAACGATTCATATTTTATGAACAATCTCGCTTTTTATTTACTCCATCAACAACTTAAAATATTGTTATCATTGAGTATACAACGTGTAAAAACTGAAATAACCATTACCTACAAACTGTTAAGTGTAAATAATAATAATAATAGTAACGAAACCCTGAGAAATAGTATGTTATCTATATTTTTTTTAAAAAAATGTTCTACAAAAATACTAATAATATATACACTCATAAATAAAAACCTCGATTATTATAAAGTATATACAATGTCTTGGCACATTTGGCATAGTTTTCACTGAAACATCACCATACTATTGCTATTATTATTTATGTTATATTTAGAATTTTCTAAGAATCATAAGCTGATACTTCAGATCCCGTGTGGTCCATTGTATTAAAAATATCTACATTTTCACGAGAATTTAGAACGATAAATAGTAATAGAGAGTGGCATGGCGAAGTGAAATATTTTATCGGGGAATTTATTTTTCGCATGACCTACCGCCCCTCGACTACTCAGCATAATACTTATTAAATATCATATTCAGATGAAGTTAGTCTTGCACTACAATTTCTCGCTAAATCCAGTAAGTACTCACCTTGCCACTCACCCCTTTAAAATTATCTGGCAAGTGCTCTTCAAAATAGAGGGTCAACACGCCACTGGACTTATATGTATCATAAACACCTCTCAATACCACCATTGTGATATGTGCAGTACCTAAATAACTGTATAAGCGCTGAATAGGTTAATAATATGGGTGAAATAAAAAACTGTGTTTAATATTGTATAAAATACGGTTTATAAAATGTATGCACGAATAGAAACAAATAAATACACAATAGGTCGTGTTTAATAATGATATACATACTTACCTTTAGTTACAAATTATACGTCGTTGATGATGTGTGCGCTCCGTGATGGAATAATATTCAACATTTCAATCACTCACTGCTCAGTGGATTATTTTTGTACCTACCTGAACTTTGTTACTTTTTAAGTGACATCTAACTTAGCGAGTACATTTTATTCCGTGGCTTATGAGTCAATTACTTTTGCCATCAGTTCGGAAAAAGTTGTGGACATTACGGACTAAGGACTATTAAGTATTAGGGGAAAAAAATGTACCTACGTTAATATAATTTAATTATTTCGTTGATTAAATTATTAAAGTATGCGAGTACCTCCTGCAGTGATTCATTTTAATACATACATTTTTTTTTAAATTGTAAGACCTATATATATTAAATTAATATGCTCATGGCTAAGGTCGTATTTGAGGGGGCTTGGGGGTTATTTTCTTATTTAGTTAATGAATTTAATTTATACAATTAAATTAATTATAATAATTTATTAATTTACCATGTTTCCCTAATACGATTCCTAACTATATTATGTTTGTATTGTTATATACATTATAGTGTATACCATTCATAATCGTGGGAATACGAATTTTATTGGCATTCATTTTTCTATGGATAATAAATATGTCACAAACGATATTCTATCAACGAATGATATAACTCATATTGAAGACCATAAGGTACCCGTATTGCCGTTTTTACGTTTTACCCGAATTCAGCTATTGAAGAATAAACTAAATTAATTCTGATTTTTTTCTAAATAAAACACTTTTCTTTTGAAACTATTAGCTACATTATCAGTTTTGACTTCAAAACCAGAACGCACATTTTCTACGACGAAAAGATTAAAAAAATATTTACGAAACTCATCACACCAAGTATATTGAAGTACTAGCCTTATATACTATCTCTTTTGAGTGTACAGATGATGTGATCGTTCCACAAAAGAAGAAAAAGACTGTTGGACTTAATACTATAAAATATTATTTTATTTAACATTTTATACATTCATCGCCTATGTAATTAGGTACATAAAAACCCTTATTTAAATGTATTATTATAATAATATTATATACCTAAATTTTTTTTTAAGTTCATTTTTTATATAATGAAAATATATGATTTGGTTTTAATCCCTTCCCGAAAAATTGTTCCAGTAGTCTTGGTCATGGCCATAACTGAAAACATTGCATTTGAAAATATTTTAATATACTCTATTAACATTTATTTACATTATAATAACATTTTTAACTTTAAATGCTTATAAAAAAAAACTGTACCTAAACTGTATCTTTAATTCTTTAGAACTGCTATTATATTAACTATAACTTATAATGAGTTCCTTCCATTAAATTTTGAAGTTTTTTGACCCAGCGTAAAATTTACTATCAATATTTATTATTTATAGAAAAAAATCAAAATCAGAGTACCTAACCGATGTTTGTCTTAATACTGGGCCTTTAATATAAGATCATCCATTCCTGCATTTTTGCTCTTCTAAATTTGTTACATGATTTTTGATTGCAGTGCATACTCTATAGAGTATATATACAACTTCTTCCCTTTAATACCTTTACATCGTATATTACAACGAAATTGACTAAAATCCGTAGCTTAAAACAAAATCAATCATAGTGATTCTGTATTTTAATTATTATGAATAAAATATACTATACAAAATAACAAACCCATTAACTAAGAGAGCATGACAAGCTAGTAAACAACGCAAAACTAGATTAGAAGATAAAATAGAATAAAATAATTTATACTGTTTTATTTTTAAAATATAAGTTAGAATTGATAATATTGTTCAAGTAAAATTAAAATCATTTAAATATTTATTTTGGATGTGTATCTTCCAATGACAATTGAATAGGTTAACGTGTACTATGTTAAATAGTCCTAAATGTCAAATATAACATTTTAGGACAGATCACACTAATTTGCAGTCTTGCTAAGAATACTTTACAAATTTACTCAGAATACGTATTTAAATATTTGATGTCATTTGTATTTGAAATACGCATTCGAGTACTGTCTTTAAAGTATTTGAATATAAATATAAATACTTAAAAAGTACTTTTTTTTGTAAATAAAAATATTTGTAAGTTTATCACAAATTTATAGGTACAAGCAATTATCGATAAATATCTAAATTAACTAATTAATAAATACATCTTATAACTAGTTCAAGAATTTCAGATGTTAGTATGTTACATACCTATTATATTGTGAAATCAAGCATCAGCAAGATAGATATGAATTTTAGTTACTTATTGTGTCACCAGCTGCATGTATTTAATAAAATCTTAAACATTTTTAGAAGCATTATAAAATATTATTTTTAGACAAATTTTTAAAATGATGATAAACAAAACAAAATTAATATTGTTTGTTGAAATACGACGGTAAAAATAAAAAGATAACTGTATAATAAAACACAAAGAAAAAGTATTTTGAAAATATTTAAAATACACTAATTGTCAAAAAGTATTTCAAATACTAATTCACTATAATTACTTTAGCTTACAACGCCACTCTGCTTTCAACCATGTGCAGACTGTAATATGGACATCCATGGTAACCACTAACCAATAATGATTATTGATTATTAATAAATTATTACTTAATTGATTTTATTCATTGAAAGTCATAGTAATATATTTGTTGAGTTTACACGTGTGTTAAACAACAATTATAATGTTTCGAAAACTGATATTGGCAATTTTTTTCTTTGCATTCCTTAACACTGTCATGAAGACTGAAGGTAGTTTGATAACTGACTTCAAAAA
Organism: Metopolophium dirhodum; assembly: GCF_019925205.1. Lineage (NCBI taxonomy): Eukaryota > Metazoa > Arthropoda > Insecta > Hemiptera > Aphididae > Metopolophium > Metopolophium dirhodum. The sequence continues at coordinate 26,173,374 of NC_083561.1, read as the reverse complement.
ATGTCATGAATATACCAACATAAGGTCAAATGATGCTGATGAAAAGAGTGTCCAGGGATTTCGGCAGTCAGAAAGTATGTGTTTATCATTAAACCGTAGTTGGCATATTTCATTATTTTTAGACAATCTCATTATTACTTCCTTTCAAACTTATTTCATTAATTTGTAATAGAATTTAAAATTATCAGTTACGGTTTAATTTATTTCGATTAAGCGCAGATCCGTAAGATCAAAGTGTCCTTTTAAGTTTATACGAAATGTAGGTATAGAATATAGTTACAAGTATATTATGACAATCAAAAGCTTTTGAGACAATACCGGTTTCGTTGGTACTCTACAAACTATAATTACAATGCACAAAGTAAAAAAAATAACTTTTTTATCTGACATCAATGAATCGGATGAATTGTTAATTATCAAACCCTAATACCGGGTTGCATGTAAAATGTATTAATAAAATGTAATGGACCAATCACAGGCCACAATGTAATGGACCTTTGGACCTTAGGTTCACTATTGATTTGTTAAGTGTTTAGTGACTGTTCGTGCAACCCAGTGAAACCGTGTATTTTTATGTAGTTAAACACCGGCGTAAGCGTATCAAATATTTTTCGATTATTATTCTTATAAACGAGCAAAGTGGTATAGTACAAAATACAAATGAATAATTCATATTATTATCGCGAACTCGCTATTCCAGATTGTTTAATGTTTATAAGTTATTACCGTCTTACGATTACATATATAATTTTGTTAACTTTATAATGACTTTTGAAATACTAAACAGACACAGCCGAGCAGGATAATTCATTACAGCTGGTAAAACAACTGAAAGAGAATCATCCACCGAGATTCACTGGAAAAACATTGGGCATGGCTATGACAACAATTATTACGACGGGGAAATCAAAACGTTTGAATGTGAATGGGTTTGAGGGCAAGAGAGAAAAAACAAAATCGTTGATTAAGATGATCGGACATAATGATCGGTCAGTCGAGGCAGCCACGGTAAAGAGCACGAGTCCTAAAGACATCAATAGTAGAGCTGGTGACAAAGATCAGCCGGCCGTGATCGGCCGATCTTCGTCAACCAGCTGCGGTACCAGGAGGTCATTGGCGACAATAACCAGGGTAGGCGATCAGACGGCGGACCCTAACCAGATCACGACGCCGTTCGTGCCGTTCACGCCCCGGACCCGAACTCAACCACGACTGACTTCCACCGGCAGCAAGTGCACGACCAATAAGTGGATTTGCGACGAGGATGTAGAGGATGAACCGGCGACGGAAGAGTCAAATGGTATCGGGACGGTATGGCAAGACGTCACGTTGCCCACGCGACTGCCCAAGTACCCAACGCCCATAGACCCAGTGACCAAGTTGTTTCTGAAAATGACGTCCAACGATAGATGGAGAAGAAGGCCCGCCGACAAATGCACCAAACCTTACTAGGCGCTGCAGCGAGAGCCGATGTCACGTTCCTCATTGTAACTGACCGGCGATTTAGCTTGTTGGACGGTGCTCAACCAGACATCTGTCACGCCATCGTGCACTGACCACTCGTTTCACCGCCAGCCGACAAACTGTGCCAAAGGGCCACGACTACGGATTAACGAGCTCGTGTTTGGTAATTTACTGTATAGTTATATTGGACCAAGATAAATTTTTTTATGTGACTCTTGCAATCAGCAAGTACAAAAAAGTTTTCAGACACGTTTTACTTCTGTTTGTGTATAATATCTATAACTATGTATAACACTTGCAAATAGCTATATAGTATATAGTATATATTATATTTATATTTATAAGGTTATAATGTACATTGTAAATAAATGTTTTGGTATCATCTATATCTAATATCATAAGGACGTTATGATGACGAACGCGACATCCACCGTTGCGGCGCCATAAAAGCTTTGGAGCATCTGTCGGTGGATCAGGTCCTCAATCTATGACACCGTTGTTCGACTGGTCATGGAACAAGCGTAATGGTACGACGACCGCGGATCCGTGGCAGATTACCGTTCAAAAGGCCTAAGAGCAGGTTAATTGCGATGGGGCACTTGACATCGACTCTCGCAGAGCCACGTAATAGGTTTGGTGCATTTATCACCGAGTCTTCTCCTCCATCTGTCGGTGGACGTCATTTGCAGGAACCACTTGGTCGATGGGCGTCGGGTACTTCGGCTGTTGCGTAGGCAACACAAAAACGTATGGCAACATAACGTCCCGATGGTATCCGACAGGTCCTTTCTCCATCTCCTCGTGGAACTTCAACTTCTTCGTCGAGAACCTGCTGCCGATGGTAGTCGGCCGATGAGCAGCTGCTGTTCGGTCGCCAGGTTCGACTCGACTGTCTGATCGCCTACCTATGTCATGGTCATCACTAACCTCCTGGTATCTCAGCTGGTTGATCGCCAGCTCTACCATTGACGTATTCGGTACCGTGGCCACCAAGTGTTCAACTGGCCGACTAGTTGAATCAACGATTTCAGTTTCTCAGTCTCAAACCAGTTAAACTTCAACAACCTTAATTTCTCCGTTATCATAATTTTTATCGTGGTCGTGGCCGATATTTTCTCGGTGAATATCGGCTGAAATGGATCATTTTATTTGACCATGTCTATTTAATATTATTATTATTAATTTTGTTGAAAACATAAAGAAACTTATTTCTAATTGGATTTGATTTTTTTCATTCCAGTAAAATTAACTTTACGTTTAAGGGCGTCGGAGCCGATGACTTCACAGGAAAAACTCTCACGCCCTGTAGAATAGTCGGATTTCGTTAATTTTTTTTTTATTTAAAAGAAGAGAACTTGATTCAGGTTAGTTTCCCGATTTTCAAAATTATAATTGTAGAAGCTTTTGAATAATGCACAATATTTGTTCTTTTTCAAACGTATTTTTCTACCATTATTTCAAGTAAAACGAAAATTCAGCCTTTGATCCAACCAGAAAAAATGTACTCTTCTTTCAATAAAAAGAAATTAACGAAATCTGACGACTATTCTATAGGGCGTGAGAATTGCTCCTGTGAAGTCATTTTCATTGATATATACACCATCGTATCGAATATGGAAAAAGCCGGTACCGACACCTCTAAGACTAAAGTTATGAAAGAAATTAATATTATTATTATTATTATACCTAATATGACTATACCCTGTTCCAAAAGAAAATGCAGGCAGCCACGGGTTAAACCAGTTTTTTTTTACTTAAGACTGGTGCGTCTTATTTTTTGGAACTGGATATAGAGCTAGAAAACTTATATTAAATGTCATATTCAGATGAAATTAGTCGTTTCATTCTCACCAAGTCCATAACTCACTAAAATTTTTTTATCAAAACTAAAACATAAACATTTTTAAATTAAAAATTCCTATTAATATTTCAACTGTCTACACTATAAATATCTTAAGAAAAGTAAAAACATTTTGAAAATTATATCATGTATTGTATAGGAAATGCTTATACAAACATTTGGGGAAAGTATCTAAGATTATTCGTTTTCAAATTAGGTACTTACAACAAAATAAGAAAATCAATTTAGTCAAAATCTTATTTTTCGTAAAAATTCCTGTTTTCGGTATTTTTTTCTTTATTCCCAATTAAAGTACGAGGGTAATTTTTTCCTTTAACTCCCCCGAGTTAGATTTACCGGAAAAGATATTGAAGTTGAAGATTGAAGCATTTTTGCAGACACAAAAATCATAAAAGTGATGCATAATTCTCGTTTTGAAAATCAGCATCGATTCTCAGAATTCTGCTCCGCTCAGAATGTAAAACAGTGGTCTATCCAAAAGTCAAATCTCGTGTATTGCCAACCGTTTTAGTTGTTATTGAAACGGCGACATTTTTAGGAGTCCTTATTTATACATTTTTGGGTCAAATGTATAAAATCCCGTTATATTACATTACTATCTATCACATATAGACTCACTGAAGTTTTCTAAAACAATTTCAAATCCACGCGGACCACACGTACTTAACATAATATCCTATCCTTAAATCCATTTTTCAAGCAGGTCTCTATAGTTGATGTTGTGGTCGCATAACAATATACATTTATTATGACCATAGGTCGGAACTAATTTTATGCGCAGACAATGTGACCGCTTGTAAGTACCTATCTAAAGTATCTGTTCTCACGTATGACTATTATACTTCAAATTCGTCATTGTTCATGATAATAGCAATGACTGAAATACTATAATATGTTATATAATATGAAGCACTTGTCTACTGTAAACATTGATCTATTGCTCTCGTGTCTGACGTGATATTTTTTAAACATTATTTTTATCACATAAGTGTGTAATCGCACAATGACCGCATAATCCGACAATATGATTATTACAGTTTTTGTTACAATGTTGTGATAATGTTATAGGATGCAACTTATAATTAATTAGTAAGCTAGCTGTGTCCATTTGTAGCCCACTTAAGGCGATCGCACTCACATCGGTGTACTTTGGCTGATAGACAATTGCTAATCTATTGTAAACAATCCACTGACGATCGATCAATCGTACATTCGTATAGATCCGTCTTAATTATATAAAAGCTATTTATAGTTATCATCATATCTACAAAAGTTGATTGCTGTTCAATATATGGTTGCTCATTATATATTATATGATATTATCAGTTCTCATTATCATGATCGACGTACCTAATGTAAGGTAAGCAATTTTACTTTTACAACATATTATAATCTTTTTAGTTTTATATTCACTTTTGTAATGCACCATAATATTATGTAGAGATGTACGTCGTACTTGCACAAACAACGTCATATAATGGAACAATTAACAATCATTACAATCTTAGATAACAAATAATTATCAAAAATGTATTGATATTAGTTTTATCAGCCTTTATAATCAAGCTAAAAAAATGTAATCTTATAAAATATGTATACATATAGAATAAAGAATGCTTAAAAATAAATGAGCCGTAACTATTATGATTTGTTCATAATATGTTTAAATAATTGTTATATTCTAAAAAGAGTTAATTTGAATAAAAGCTATATTGTATGTTTTTTAATAATTGTAACAATAACGGTACCTATACCAACCGATCAGGACAGTATAAAACAGATATGAATAATAATTACTTCTAAAAACTTGAACTCTGCAGCGAGTTGCAACGATGAATTATGTATAGTTTTATATGCGGGGTACTTACCCAATATCGTACGAGTATAAGGCACCGTAAATCGACCACAGATAGGAATTAATAAACGGTTACCGACTACGGTATAAAGGAAAAATTTAAATAAATAAAATGCACTCCAATGTTTGTTATCAGGTCAATATATTTTCTCAATCGAGGTATCTACATTATAATAATATATAGACATATCTAGTATCAACTTTAATCGGGTTGAATATAGACATATATAATATATGGTAAAATGGTCTCGAGTAAATTCGTAATACAATAATAAATAATAATAATAATAATAATATTATTATAATGTTGTAGACAAAGTGTCAGTTTTTTGAAGAACTATATTATAGGTACACAAACAATATACGTTAAAACTATATAATAACACGAAATATCCAGACATATCGTATAACAATACTTAAGCTTAATAACATAATATGATGATAATAAATATATAATCGAATTCAATAAAAAAAAAAAAAAAAAAACCGTTGGTAATATTATTTTACCGTCGAATAATAACAAGACGTCGTAGGCATAAAGGTACGCGTCGAAAACAGTCTGTATTATTTGTTATAATATGATAAGTCTGTATAACGTTAAACAAATTAGATCTAGGTACATATACTATTATAACATTACATACCTATTACAATATATTATTATTATTATTTACTTAAAAACTATGCGCATGATCTCTTATAGTCGTATACACTTAAGTCTATAATATAACAATAACACATCAATCGTCTAATACAGTAAAACGTGTTTAGTAACTTTGACGTGACAATATCATATATTATAATATAATGTACACGTATATTCGTATCAATCTAAAATTATATAGGCAATAATAATTTATATAGTGTGTATAGATGGCACGTAGAGTGTGTATAGTATTATACGTTAAATTAATATTATAACAATATTATAAATCACTAACGAACGCAATATTGGCGTATATGTATATGTACATTTATTATTATAATATTTATAGTTAATAGGTGGTATTGTACCACGTCTGGTACAATAATGAGTAACAAATATTATACTTAATAATCGCACACTGGACTACTCGATAATATTATATTGTCTTAAACTCTATATACGGCGTTCTACATAGTAAAACAAATGTATCGTACAATTATTATGATACGAGTTTATATAATAAATTATTTATAAACAGGTATACGTCATAATATTATTAACATATTATACTTTCGACGACCACGTTCTAAATACACTCGTCGACACGCGGCCGGGGACCGTTATCGAGTAGTGTTAGGGGTCGTCGCGGTGGTGGTGGTGGTGGGGGGGGGGGGGGTTGTCTCGTGTGCAGCGAGGGCTTACTGAGCTAGAGGCGTTGGCGGTCGTTGTTCCGGTGCTCACGTTATGGCGCACAACCGGGACTTGGTTTTGGTGGGTTTCCGGCCGGAAGCGGTTTGCGGATGCTGCGCGGTCGAGTTCTGGTGTTGCATGTGGTTCTGCTGCCCCATGAGCCTGCGCTGCTGCAACAGCCTGTTGATCACTATCCGGTACGTGGCCACCACGTTGCTCCTCGACCCTCGGGAACCGTGTTCGTCGAGCATGACGTCGGTTATGCCGAGGACTTCCAGCGCCCGCCTGGCGTTCGTCTCGGTGTCGGTGAGCTCGGCGCCGGCCGCCGTCGGGTAAGCGCACCACTGACCGTATACCGAGTTGTTGTTGAACCGTATCTGGTACGCGGACGCCTCCCGCAGCCAGTCGGACTTGAGCACCTGATCGATGTTGAACCGGTGTACGGGCGACGTGTTGAGCATGGACTCTGTGGAATGCGAAAAACGTACGTATAAAATATATTATAAATATATCGTTATGTTATGAGTATAGGGCTCGGATTACAGTGCATTTGCATCTTTTTTTTCAAATGTCTTACACGTATAATGCTCTCGTATGAGCACGTGCCACCAATTCCACCCTCCAACGGCTACGACACTGTTATACTGGATTTTACAGATTTTTTTTTACTGTTTCAAACAGCGGCGGATTGGTCCACCGGGATTTCCGGATATATATATATATATATATATATTGTATATAACTCTGTCGATATTTACTTAGATTACAAATTATTTGATGATATTTAACTGCGTGTCTACGTTGATTATTGTCATATACTCGTATCACTAATCACGATTTTGGATGTAATTTTTGCTGCACTAAGTAGTATACATGAGTTAATTTATATTTTATTTTAAATCATAGACATTTTTACAAAATGTTTATACAATTTGTTTAGTATTTTATATATTATTCTAAACGGAGAAATGAATGTATTGATATTATAAATTATGATAATGTGTTTTAAAAAAAATTGTGAGTCATCACTTTTTGAGGCAGTAAAATGTTTTGATTTTCTATTTCAACATCTTTTCTGGTAGGAGAGTGAATGTGGTTGGTAACTTGGGTGGTCATAAAAAAAAGTCACGTACTCACACATTAAACGTATATTATATTAAATAATAAATAAGAGAATTCCTAAAAAAAAAGGCTTTTTATGGAAAATTATTACAGTATAATGACCGGCCTGTCCACGATAATTTCCCGGGCCGAAATGTTTAGCCAATCCGCCCCTGGTTACAAAATAGGTATTGGGATTGGCGTTTACAAATCAGCAAAATAATGTAATCCTCTACGGTTTTATAACGTGCAATTTTTATGAACCTGTATGTAGACCGCGGTCTATTGCGAATTCATCCTACCCGGCTACTATAAATTATAATACACCCACACGTCTAGGCATCCGTTAATAGTATAAAGTAAGGTTTATGAATTATGACGATTGTTAACCTAAACGAAAGAACATTATATTTGATTTCGATTTTAGGGCATACGTAAACTACGCCCAAATTTTTATCCATGTTAAAAGGTACTTACAACTTAAGCTGTGCGCCGTTTGTAAACTATATAAAACTTTTGAATTATTAAAGTCACTATGATTGTGTACTTTTGCAATTATATCACAGAAATTATATTGTTGTCTAAAAATTCCAACACGTTATCGAATAGTTATTGCAGTAATACGGCATATACTGATGGCTTATCAATCACTACATTCGGCATGGAGCTACTTAGTACATGTCGTATTCAGTTTAATCAGTGAAGTCACAATGGCCGAACAATTTGTTTCGCAGCGCGAAAAAAGCTTGAAAATAATTGAAAAATTTAAATTTCGGAAAACTAATCGGCCTCTGAGTTACATATATTAAACTAAATAGTATAAATGTACCCTTTAAATACTAAAATTCTAAGACAAAAAATAAACGCAAAACGTTACAACATTTTGTACTTTTTAAGATTATATATTATTTTTAATTTTTAATTTTATTTTATTAATTATTTATGCTATAATATGGCTGTAACGAATCATATATATTAAAGATTGTAATTTTAGATTAGTAATTCTGTAATTTTGTTTAATTTTGCAAAAATATAGCTATTCAATTTTTAAAAGTTTAGCCGGGCGCAGTTTACATGTATGATTTCGTGTTTACCTGTACGTTGGGCGCAGTTTACAATCGCCGCGATTTTAGGTGAACCGTATTTATATTTCTAAAACTCTATTTATATTTATATTTCACCCTGATCGGGTGAAAACATCGGGAGACATCATTATTCAGATAGACACTATACTTCAGTGCCCACACTGCAGTTAAGCGTATAAAGTATGAAGAGTTACTGAATAATGTTGCATTCAAACGCCGGCGCATGTATATAATAATCGCAACGATATGACACGCTGTTTTTAGATTTTCCGTGCTGAAAACATTCACATTGCGATTACATATATACTTTTGGATTATCCCCACTCACCGTCGTGGCGCAGTAATCGGGTATACGATTTATTTGTTTTTTGCTCTTGTGTGTGCGTCTACCCGCCCGTGCTATAACAACCATTATGTGAGAAAATATTATCTTTTTACCGAATTTTCAGAAATTACAAATTTTGTTCTCGTATAATTTTACGATACATAGACGACGGGGGCCGAATAATTATTAAAACGACGCGTGGCTTATTCGCAAGCAAAATCTAACTTATATGTATACTGCACTCTATATGCATACCTACCTAAACAATAAGTAGGTATAGACGATCGGATTTCTAAGCCTAAATACAACACTTACAGTCCTTCCGTGTATACACACACACGAGTATTGATTCGCAAAACAACAATGCATAATGTACAACTGTGTGCTAACATATTATTAAAATACGAGCGGCGAGTGCGGTGTATTATGTAAACACATATTATACAGAGTGATCTCGGACGTATACAAAACGTGTTCGCAGCTCGTCTATTTTTTAGAGGGGTAATGAAGTCATCGGTTATGCTGTATCGGTTATGCTTGTATCCCCGCCATAAAACATCGAGCATTGTGTTTACCGTTTAGTGAATCGCCGTGTAGGTACATTGATGATATTATGTATTATAATAAATCATAATATCCTATGTATACCTACTATATTACCTCCTAGTACACGGCTTATGCACCTATTATTAGAAAACGTATTTTTAAAATGTTAATGTTTTTTTTATTCTCGTACTCTAATTAGGAATAGGTGTGTATTAAATGTGTATTATTATAGTCAATATATCTGCAGGCCATCTAAACGTGACACCGAAGTATTATCAGCAGACTCTAATGCTGTTGTTTTCGTTATATAGACGTTAGTTGTATTCATTAAATATTGTCCAGGTCAAAGTACTCTATTTAAACATGTGTCTGTGTTTGTAATGAGTTGATGGTTGGAAGTTCATTTGTGCGATGAACCGTCATAAATCATAATATATGCACGGCTCCTTTTTTAAATCAATATATTGTTAATGGCACGAGTGCTGTTATTGTAATATAATTATAAACCAACTACAAAGTATAACTATGCTAAATCAGTACGCATGCACACACGTATAATTGACATATACCTACCTAATTATATTATATTATTTATATATATGGTGTAGCCCGGGGTAGGTACACGTGTAAATATTTTGTGTTGTGTATACATCGGACACAATCATATATTATTATTATTATTATTAAATTTATTATCATCACAATTATTGTATAATTGTATGATCCACGTGACATTCAGGGCCGATTTCACCAACACGGTTAATCACAGTTAAAGTTAACCGGAGTTTTAATCGGCCGAATTTGGCTGGTTAAATATCTGTTATCAGCCGATTAAGCGTTAACCGTGATTAACTGTGTTGGTGAAATCGGGCCTCCGCCATTATCCTAACCGGCAGATTCTGTAGGTCGGGGGGTGTCGTGACCACTTCGGTCATACAAATTCCCGTCCGTACCACTGCGTACCAATTCGTACTCTACAGCCTACTGAAGGATAGAAAAATAAAACTCCAATATTTTTAAAATGGGCCGAATAAGTGTCGTACGTCAGAAAACCGAATTTCATTTCGTATAATAGGAGCCGATAATAATAATAATATCCTTAGCTTTAATTTTTCCGGTGACATTCCTCTACTCGTTCGGGAATTTTGCGAGACAAGGTTTCAACGCGAATAAAAACTAAGATTATCTCATTTGAGACCACTTTACAGTATAATATACAACTACACTATGTGTACATCGTCGTCTATGCAACCCGAACAATACAACCATCGATTATGAATACTTGTATTTAATATTTATAACCGACAATCCAACGTCTACGACGTCCTCCTAGTGACGGATCCGTAAATATTATCGTTATCAAACAAATTCTATCACTCAATCGCGGTCTATTAATATTTAACAATTTGTAGCCGTTACCTATGAGTGACTTTAACAGCTGGGACATAGACGCCGGCGCTTGCACGTTACCGGCCAGTATTGACCGTCTGAGCCCGGCCATGTTGTCGCCAAGGAAAGGCATCGTGGCGGTGGTCATGAAGAACAGCAGCACGCCCAACGACCACACGTCCACGGGACGGCCGACGTAACGCTCGTCCTGGAACAGTTCGGGCGCCGCGTACGGCGGGGACCCGCAGAACGTCTCCAACTTTTCGGCGTCTGTAAAACACGAAAACGGATTTATACCACCTCGACATGGTAATATGTTATCATCATTTGATAGGTAGGTACGTGGTGATCGTATATGGTTATCGTCGGACAACCGCGGACCAAGTACCTGAATAATATTTAACTATATCAATATATAGGTAAACGTATATATAGATCATACTATAGAATATATAGATGTTCGATTTATTGAAAAAATCCCCTTAAAAAAAATCTCGCCTAAACGTGCTGTACGCGTGTTTAAGAATAACATTATATCATTTATATTTTTAATACGCTTAAAGTAACCGTTAAAATAATATTATACTAGCGGAACGAATTTTAGGATTTAAAATATTTTCAATCCTCGCTGAAATAATATACAGGTATCTCAGTATAATATTCTCGTTTTTTCGTCATTACGATTTTCATCAACTCAAAATGAATCTTTGACTGTCATATTCATAAAGCTTGCTGCACCTTCACGTCTGCAACTTATATATAAGTACATACTTCAAGTATAAGGTATTCCGAATACGACGGCATAGTGTCATTATAGTGAAATACTAAAAATATCAATCGAAACGGTTTATGTCTCCGAATTAATTGCGTGATTAATTTTCTCATTTTCCTCCACGACCAATTACACATAATAGGTAATAATATATAGGTACGTCGGGGCATTTGATATTATTACTATAATTCCATATTATAATTTATAATATTATTAATTTATACTAGCGTTGGGAATAAAACAAATTGTAATACAATATAATCGCAATCAATATTATTACATCGAAACAAATTCGTTTGGGAAATTACAATTTTGCAGCTGTTCGAAGTCAGTGGCTGTGTAGACGTAGAATTATATTGTATCGGTAATTAATAGTTATTAATTATTATTATTGTGTAGGTATGTCATGTTATAACGACATCGAATATAATGCTCGTGTGTACGAAATATCATCGATGATAATACTAGCTATACGATAATAATATGTAAAATAAATAACAGTATGATTGTAATAATACTAAACACGTGTACACGGCTGATATAATGTTATAATTTAATCGATGTATTATAGTTAAATTGGAATTTTTGGAACATTAATGCGTTATGTGTGACGTCGAAGAGCTTCTATGGAATTTACTTATATACAGTGTATGTTATCGTTTCGAAACCGTTGTTTAGGGACCTTAAATACACGCGATATAGATAAAATTGAGAATAAAATGTAAATCAATAGATATAAAGACGAAACAAAAATCATTAAGTATTCTAATTTAAAAATTTCGATCATAGGTTTCGGTCGCGTCCAATGAATCCAATATTGGCCAATAGCGATCCTATTTTCATTTTAGATATGAGCTTCCATCATGATTTATCTATCTAACGGACGACAACAATATGCTTAATCGTTCCTATAATATAGTATGTTTATTTTAAATTATTTGTTCATAAAAATAATTATGGGCCCCGCTGAACATATTAAATAAAGTCGAGTCTCGGTAACTAGGACTTTATTTTTTCCCCTTCAAGTGTTTTTAAGTAATTTGTGTTTGAGGTGTGCACCAGTTATACGTATAACTCAAAAAATACATGAGTAATACGTTTATTTTTATTTCTCCCTCGAGATTCGAGTTATCGAGACTCGAATGTTATTTAACTTGTTGGAAATAATGATATTATAAGTAAATATTTCTTAGTAAGTACTCGAGACTGTGATGCTAAAACCGAAGTCTCCTAATTTGGCGACGCCTCTGGAGCTCAAGAACACGTTCTCCGCTTTGATGTCTCTGTGAACGATGTTGCGGTCGTGCTGCAGAATGGGGAACATGGACGGACAAAAAATACGAATTAATAAATTATCATAGATACGAACGAAGGACGGCGGTAAGAAAATTTATTCACCAGGTGTTTGACGGCCAACACGATCTGAGAGAAAATGTTTTTCGCCTCCGACTCGTGCATTCTGCCCTCGGATATCAACCTCTTGAATAGTTCTCCGGCCGCCGCGTGCTCCATTATCAAATAGTATTTCGTGTACGTCTCGATCACTTCGAACAGTCTGTAATGGGGTTTATTCTGTATTATAATATTGTATTGTATAGTGCACATTTAGTGTGAGATTTGTGGGGGGGGGGGGGGGAGGAAGAAGGGAAAGAAACGTTTATTGATTTCATATAAATTTAGGGCTAGGGACTTTGTGCCCTTAATAACCTTAAAATATGCATTCATTTATGCCCTAAAAAAATCACTAAATATACACTTAAAATATGCTCAATCACATAAATAGTCTCTCAAAATATGCCTTAAAAACCGAAACATTTTCACTAGGCTAAATATAAGAAAAATATTTTTATCGGTAATATTATTAATTTTTGTTGTACAAAATAAACATAAATGTTCGTTGTATAAAAATCAAATTAATTTATTCAATCGATCCAAATCGATATTTATATTTTCAGACTTCAGGTTTTTTTTAAGCTTGTCTAAAAAAAATCAAAAATTCCATTTATTAATTTTCTATTTATTTTTCTATATTTAATTTAATAAAACATACTAAAATTACTACCCAAATTAATAGTTGTATTAATGTACAACATCGTGTGATTATGTTTGATAAAATCATATCGGTGGTTCATATAATTTCAACTATAAATGGTACCGCAGACGAGGAAAACACAACCCACACTAATTTCTTTGAATATTCTTTTAGGTGTAACTACAATCAATTTTTTTTTACAAAATTCAAAGAAAAATTATATTCTAATTAAAAAATGTATGTAAAATATGCACTCAAAATGAGAATATAACAAAATATGCACTAACACGTGAAGAAATGAAGTAAAATATGAAGGAAAGAGTGAAATAATATGCTAAATACGGAGAAAATAAAATTTTTGTAAAATAGATTATTGTGTCACTGAGCTATGTTTGGAATGAATATTGGTACACATGCAACCAGCTATGAGTCCCCTAGCCCTATAAGTTATACTATACCTATAAGATTTTGTATAATATAAATCGGGTGGAGAGAAATGAAAATAGAAAGAAACAAAATATAATATGAATGAATACGGCACATTACAATAATATCACGCACACAATATGTGATGAAAACATGTGAAATATATGTATTATATAGATGCAGTGGCCAGTTTTACCGAATAACGTTTTGATGATGTATCGATTCCATTACGGATATCTCCCGGGATAGCATTTTCTTCGCTTTCGCCGTCAATTTGGTCTTGTCTAATATTTTGATTGCAACTCGTTCTGAAAGTATAAAATTATAATGTAACAATAAAACGAAATTCGTATTATATACATTCGTCGGCTGTAAAAATGTGGTGCGGCGTACCTACCAATACGAAATAAAAAGTAACACATTTTTTTATTGTTCATTTTTTTTTTTTACTTCTTTTGACTGTAGGTACACCGCTCTGTTCTATAGAAAATGAAAAGTCGTAATAAGGAAAACGATTATAATACAAGTGCGTAAAATATTAATAATTATTATATACGAATGATTTCGGTTATTTGTTTAAGTATTATATAACATGTTTCTTTATTACGACTTTTGATTTTTGCATTTTTTTTTTCACTCTATAAACCTATTATATTATGATTTATTTGTGTATGCATAGTGCATACTACTGTGCACGTTTTATGAATACTGACAAATGACAATTAATATTAAACGATTGCATAACAGTATAAAAATATTTAGTATTTATTTTTTTACGACTCAAATAATTGTTAGTAAATATGTTAAAATGTTAAATAATATAATTGTATTCATAATCTACGAAGAAAATTATTGAGATGATATCTAACTAATTATTAGTTATTTCATTTTTTTTCCACAGCATAATTACATCTAAAATTCGTCTCTATAATTATTTTGTATTATTAATATTCCATCAATAATAAAAAATAAACAATATAATATGTATGTTACTTAAAAGGAGTATTAAGCTCAATTAAGTCGTAGATGTAGGTATTACTAAAGTATTACTTGGTAGTAGGTATATTTCAAAATTAGCGCGGTATAAAATAATATATATTAAAATACAGTACCTAATATTATATTATAAAATACATAATGATAAGTTTTGCAGTTTTATACTTAGAGCTAATAAAAAAAAAAAAAAACGGTAGTTAAAAACCGATAACCTAAACGTGGTACTGAAAAACAAATTCATTCGAACGTTGCAAAATGCAATTCACGAATTTCTTCTTGGACATAATATTATTATCTTCGTACATTAGCTCCATAAGCGCACACTATATAATAATTCTATGGACTACCTAGGTACACGTATAATAATGAAAACAAGGCGTGTCAATATACTTGTGTATTTTTGAAAATATCGATTCTAGTGTCATTTATAAATATCGTCAAAGTGTTTCATTTGATCCGTTTAATCAGTCAAGGTCGCGGCCCTAGGTACCTTTGGTCAACTCGTGGTATCCAGTTTTCACTTGCGAAAAATTCCCCTTGCCCAACTCTCCGCTGAGCTTGTACAGGCCGATCCTCTTTCCCACGGCCGTGTCGGTCTGCCATTTCCGGTCGTTGTCCAAGTTGTCGATCGCCTTTCGGTAAGCTAAAATCGGTACAACGAAAACTTTGAACGAAACTCCGTTGGTGTATAATATATAGAGTTCTACGTATATGATGTGTAGCTGTGGCATTTATATATTATTATAAGTACCTATTATAAGTATACGGTATATTCGTGCGACGGTGGACTTACCTGTTAACTTTGTTGGAGACGCCTTCTCCTCGGAAGACTCGCACAAGGTCATCGTCGTAACGTCATCGCGTGTTCTCTGAAACAAACCGAAACACTCAATAATAACATAATATTATATGAAATATACACATTCGCATTCTTCGCGATCCTGCCCTTCTCCCATTATCATTATTATTATTATTATTGTTGTTATTAATATGTAATATAGAGGTATCTCTAAAGTAGAGCAGTATTATAATGCTATTTTACAATAATATTCTTACGTATAGTGTCAGTATTATAGCGGTATAGTAAACACAAAACGCTACTCTCGATGTATTGTACACAGACAAGTCCTATTTATGTACCTACGGCGTGCATTTCATATTATTTTAATACCCATCAAAATAGATTGTATACGCACATAAACATACCTATATTACCTATATATAGGTATATAATGTATAACCCAGAACACTATATATGTATATATAATCCAGAACCCTGTATATATATATATATTACTTATGTAAGTAATGTATTTTATATAATAATATAATAATAATAATACGTTATAATACGCACCGTTGTACTTAGGCATACCCAAACATGTATATAATGTATAAAATAATATAGTGACGAACACGCGACGCGGTAAAGACGAAAAGCAACTGCCACGAATTACGCCCGACGTACACAATCTTTATGACGATTATTATTATATCGGACGTAATGAACAATAACGATTATATATTATTATTATCTATAAATAATAGCTCTAATGGTGTTTTTTTACGTACATACTTATCAATTATGATGGTTTTGGAAAAAAATTCTTTTTCACGTAAATAATTTCCACTTCGTAAACAAGTTTCTTCGACAGAGTGCTATCATCATTGTTATTGTTATTGTTGTGCGCATATTCCAGACGAATAATACACCGTCAAACCGATGACGTTGAGCACTATATTATAATTATTATTATTTATTTTTGGTTTTGATTTTGATCTGTTCGAACTGCGATAACAGCTAAGTAAATTGTTGACCGAAATCCATCTTAATAATATACAGTATTGTGTATATGTATTATGATTTCCATACACATAAGTCATAATATTCTAATATTTAGTCAACTGATAGGTATAGGTAATAAAATCCGCGCTCTGACACGATGCGCATAAAATGTAGAATACCCATATTATATCTTTTCGCGTTATTTTTATTATTTACGCACTCTATTGATAACTTGACGTATTGACTGCGGTTTGTCGTTGTCGACACCATCGCTGCATTTTTCATACACCTAAGTAACACATAATATTCCTCAACTCGCGGTTGTTCAACACTCGCTCGGCTCATTCCGTAAGTCTCGTGCTGAATAACGTGATAATTGCACTCGCACAGATACGTAATAAATGAATACATCTGCATATTATAAATGTGCAACGTTTAAATCGAAATACAAGCGACAGGTGCGAATATTATACATATAGATATCTGTCTTCTCTCTGTCGGCTCCAACATAATATGCCGTGGTGCTGCTGCAACGTAACATCAAAATAATAATCTCATAATATTATTCCGCAATAGAGACCTAATTAGTCGGCGAGCTCGGAGGCCTAAAGCAAATAGCCCCCTCAGGCACACGGAAAACTAATAACTTATGCGTGACGTAACACGAAATTACATCACTTCGAAGACGTCGATGAATCTCCACCACCGGCCGACGCAACGTCACAAGTATGCGTCGGTATAAAAAAAATCAAAAAAAAAATCACCATAAGTCTTATAATATTTTATAGTCTCTTATCGCCCTGCTCTAATGGAATGCCACTGCGGGTATTCTAAACCATTTAAATAAATTAATTGCACCGTGATATAATTATATTCATGCAAGAGCCATCGCGGTGGGTGGGTGGCATTTTTATCAAGGCAATCACGTTTTAATGCCTTTATAATCACATATGCTCATTGCATAAACATTAAGTAGATTGTATGCTTTGTATGTTTAAAAAACTAAAAAAATATTATTAAACTAATATTAATATATAACATTGTGTACATAAACGAGAACGAAGATAGTAATAATAATATGTGTCAGTGGCGTGATTATCTACACTTCTATAATAGTAAGTACATACTTAGTAATAGCCCAACTGCAATATGATATATATATAGGTACACACACGTAAAAGCTATTGTAGAAGTGGCGCCCCAAGGCCAATTTCAACAGGAGGGGGTGGGAACTCAATATTATATTGAAAAATATACTTTACACTTAGATATATAATATATATATATACGTAAATTTTTTTAAGTATAATAATAGGGATTCCATCATAAAAATAATTGGCCTATGATGAATTTTAGTATTCTCACATTAGAATTGTATCTGTATTTAATCGGTTGCATTATATTATTTGTTTTCGTTGTCCGTAATGGCCTTTGATTGTTGGTGGTTTTTGAACGAAGTACTGTGTGACAGGTAGGCAGGGGTGAGGTACTACACATCAATGTATGTTATTTTCGTTAAAACACCGAATGTGACGCATATTGGTTGCGATTGCTTGGCGATGTGGTATAGAAGAAGTATGAGACGTATGACGTGTTTCACTGTCCTGTTCGTAAGTCTGACAGCTATTGCTTACAATTGTCTAGACTCGTTGGCTGTTGACAACTTTGATATTTGTTTATTTTTTTTTTTTATATATTTCGAGACAATAAATGAGTAAACCATACCACCAAATATTAATAAATTCTGTTTCAGCAGTATTTTTTGGCATACCATACGACTATTAGTATACCATATACCGTAATAAGTATATATATATATATGTATACGGGTACTCGTGTGCCTACATACTTGGTCAGTTATATACGATAATTCATAGAAACAATTAATTGAATCGCTATATTTTTCTAAAGTAGCACCTACATATAATAATGGCGCATAAAATTAATATCAATGAAGGGTGAACGCTACTCACCTGGGAAGGTTACACCCGATCTTGAGCACCCCCGGACACAAATTTTGATACAGCTGATAATGTAGCGAACCCTAAATTTTGTTTTTCTATAGAATATTTTATTGTCGTATAACGTCGATTGGCGGTTACCTACCTACTGACATAACAACCATCGTATATACGCGATATGCTGACGGATTTCCTTGTTTCGGTCCTATGCCTCCGAACGCGGTTATTACTAATTAGTAATTACTAATTACCGTTAGATAGTAATTTTACAATGTACTTTTGGTGGCTGCTTGGCACATATAATGATCAAATCCCACGTATTGCCAAAAAAAAAACCGACACACGGAACAGCGGGAAAGCGTGATGTGCAACGATTTCCGTACGCGGCGAGATGTTCAGAATTTTCTTAAAAACACCAAACAGGTTTTAAAAGTGAAACTCGATCACTTACTGCGTTACGCGATGTGATGATTAGCGCCCCAACGGATCCGTTTCGTTACCTGTTCTAAATTGCGATTCAAGGTCATGCGATGAACACTATAATGATGTATTATCGTTTACGTATGTTTACACGTGTTTAGGTCTAATTAAGACAAAAGACGAAAATTATATAAAGACGTCACGACCGCGCGTTACACATTGAATCATTATATATATATATGGATTAAGTGGACCCTTACCTAGAGGTCCAATTGAGGCATATATTATAATTATTACATAGGCACCTATATTATTATCATTGTTTATATTATTTCAACTTCAATAAAACAATACTGTACATAATATGTTTATATGTCATATTATTGGCGTGGCCCGTTTTGTACGTCATATATAAATAAATAAATATTATGTACACAATAAAACCGTTCGCCGCTCTGTTTGGTTAATATAGTAAATAGTAGAATAATATAATTTGTGTAAAGAATTCAGGGTTGTTATGTTTAAAGCATGAATTTAAAACATTTGTTTTAAACGTTCTGTTCATTGCTTAAAACAAATAAAACATATGTTTAAAACAGTGCAAAGTTCAAGTGAATATTGAGTTTTTTTTTTGGTTTATAATACACGGCATATTGGCATATAAGTAAATTATATATTAAATTAAAATTAAGTTATTTTAAATATATGTAGGTACTGTTTAAACATTGTTTTCAGCCGTTTAAAACTTAAACAATTTATTTTGTTTAAGACATCGTTTCAAACAGAAAAAACAGCTTAAAACAAAAAATACACCAACTTTGGACTAAAGATCAACCTACTTTTGCAGGAAGCACACCGCAAGTCGAGGAATATTTTTCACTGACACATAAATGACGACGGTTATATTATACACCACATCGCGGTGTAAGTATATAGTGTATAATATTTTTCACGTACGTCATTGTTGTACCAAGCTCGGCTGACGTATACGTTTTAATCACGTGGAACATGATATGTTAGTGCTTCTATATAGGTCGTAGTGTTGCTTTTATTTTTTATTTTGATTAATTGACAAATAAGTACACGAGTAGACGCGTTGGGGTGTTGTTTCTTCGTGAATTTTCATAAATAATATTATAATAACATATAACATTTTTTATTTTTACCTCGCGCGCCGATCGATTTTTCCGAGTACTCGGCGATCGATGGAAAATCCTAACCGGGAACGTATAGTTGTCGCCCCATAGAGCGATCGAGTTTCAGTCACCATATTGTTCCACTATACCTGTACGACGAAGGGGATGTGAAGTTTAAAGTTTTTATACCGCGCAGTAACGCATAACGGCCAACTTTTCGTCAAATCCCAAAATACAAATATTATACTGTTATACAATATATAACCGTAGTATGACACTAACGTAAGCATGAATTATCGATATCCCAGACAGTTATGTAGGTACACAAACTATATACATCAATATTGACAAAGTCCACTCGAAATCTATGTGGATATCCAGGTAAATATTTACTGTAAATATTACTTGCAAGTTGTAACGTTGTTGTTTTATATGTCCTATATATGCGTGTGCGTGTGTGTTTCGTTCTAAAAATTTATCTGAAAAAACGTACCTATTTTATCTAAGGTTATGCGGTAAAGTTCTTGTACATGATAATCTTACAATAATTTTCGCTCTCCGTTTTTAATTTGTATTCTAGCTGATATTGATATACAACACAGATTACAATATATAACATGATGATGATGGGGTACGGCAACACTTTAATGCATCATATTATATTATTATTAACATAAGAAAAGTGTTATTTATTTTTTTAACTCGAACTCGCTCGGTTATAAAATTTTAAATATATACGTAAGCAGCTTGGAATGAATACTAATTTTTTACACGGGAATTCAGGAAAGACTATACGTAAGGAATTCAATCAGATCTTTTCGCCATTTCTCTAAACGACGGTAGTTGTAAACTTTTTAAGCTAGCCGTTGTTATAACAACCTCGGTACACACATTTATTACACATTAGTTGCAGGTGCTTACATTAAAAAAAGCAATATATGCATATATAGGTACGCAAGAAGTGTTGAATTAAGGCAATTTTTCTGGGTGAGGGTGGGCTCACTTTTTTTCATTTGTCGTACATATTAGTATCATGAATTATAACAGTCATAACAAATTGCAATAAAGAAATTTTAAAATTTAGAAATTATTACAAAACAATTAATAATTCTATTGAGCGCTCAGTATTATTGTTATAAGTTCTAGTTGGCAATCGTAACGACAGTAGGTATTGTACATTTAATAAATACCTACATTTCGTCGACATTTATCAGGTGGGGGAGGGTGGTATATGGAATTTCAGGGGGACAATTCTCCCCTCTAGAGTATTCTTGGATTCAACTCGTTGCGACGTACGTGCGCGTGGTAATGTGATATACCTGGTTTAATACAATATATTATACCATATAGGATACCGCGTATAGTAAGTATGTACATATAAGTTGGTACTCACGGCGGGTTTCCTCCAGCAAAATGTCGGCATCTTCGTCTGTCACCGCGGAACACTACCACGGTTATAACACTGTTCGGAATACTCGGTTCCGGTGATTATATAATATATTTATATTATATTACTCTGACGACGACGGCGGCGTCGACGATCGCGAATCTATCGCTGCAACGTCTCGCGGTCTTCGCCCGACGCGGTACAGCCGTGACTCGGGCGGAAAACAAAAGTAATATAATAATAATAATATATAATTTAATACATTATCGCGTCGTTATATTATTATTATACGCGTAAGGTTATTACGGGAGAAGAACGACGACGACGACGATAACAAGGCGGCGGCGTACATAATAATATAGGTGTGCCCGGCAGCTCGAGCATGTGTAGAATAACACGCGTACATAAGGTAATAGACTTTATGATATTTTTACTATGGCAAATAGCCGCGAGCCCGTGAACTTCGCACTCCCGCGTTGGAGAGCAGCGAATGAACGTCTACTGTTCGGCGAGATTAGAAACGCGTCAGTGTGCATGATTGGTATATGTGTGTAACCTATGTACACTTTCGGGTCCTGCGTCTTATCGCGCCTTGGTACCTACATATTTCGGTAATAACTATATAATAATAATAATGGTTATAGTAACCCACGCGTTTGATACGGCCCACGCGGGGTAAAGAAGACGTCTTTTTGTGACCAGGGGGGGGGGGGGGCGGAGGGGTGTATTCGTACGAAATATAATAATAATGCGATACGAAACACTGCACAGGTAGGTACACGTGTGGATTATTATAGCGTCGGTTCGTTTTGCTATTATTACTCCATAACGTGCTCCGCGGTTCACATGCGATTATGTGATATCGTGATATACTTACAAATGGTATATAACTATATAAGTAATATGTGTATTATTTTTATCCAGCTGATAAGAACGCCCGATCAGGATTTCGTTAAATATAATATAATATAGATATTCTCGTCGTGCCGGTCTATATCCACGCGGGTTAACATATACAGTGACCGTGTCAACTCTCTAAGCCCGTATTTCTAAAAAATGTAAATTGTCCAAAGCAAAGTAATAAAAAAAAACCCATATTATTATGCTATTGACATTTTCTGAAAATGACGACTTAGCCCCCCCCCCAACCAAGTGCCCCCCTCTGGAGCCACCTTTGACCATATATATCATATACACACACCGTGAAGGTGTGTCGCTACATAGCGAAAGGAAACAATTTCGAATTGATGAGCACAGCAAAGAGCAAAGTATTATTTTTGAAACATGATGTCTTTTATAAATTTACGGAAACAGCACTTCTTATTGTTTAAGTCGCAGCTCTTTTTTGTCATGGATTCGGCACGGTCCTCTATGTTCCTTGGTTTAGCTCAGACACAGCGTCGTATCTACTCTGTGGACTGTGAATTATTGTCACCTATATTGTATCAATTTCAACAGTTGCCAAGTAGGCCTATCAGTGATTGAAGTGGTTTAAAATAAGTCAGGGGATTCCTAAATTTTGCATTTTCCTAAGCCCCAGCACAGCTGTTAGTTATCTGCATTGTTCTATACTGGGGTCAGACCTCAGTTATTAGTAAGTGCCAGGTGCCTACTTAGTATATTATTTCAGATGTGAAATTATATTATCTTGTTATAAGATTTTGATAGAAAATATATGTTAAAACCCGAAATCTGTCAAAAATAGTTTTTAAACTACTCAATACTATGACAGATTAGTGATTTAAACTAATTAAGACTAAGGAAATATAGGTATAGAGATATAAGGAGAAATTTAACCAGGATCCTCAAGCATTGGAACTTGTTTTAACTTACTTTTTTTAGTTAGAACTAGCTGTGTCTTAAAATATATAATGGTGAAAACTAAAATTAACTGTTATCTGTAATTGATTTTCAGAAATTTTTTGAAAATTTATTTCACTCATAGTTAGTATTAAAAATATTGTTAAATATAACTGAAAAACTTCCGGGCCAAGAAAAATGCAAAAAAAGAACATGTTAACATGTTAACATTTAACACTATAACGCACTGCAGGGTAAAAACAGAACCAGATTTTATTTTATTATCATTAATCATCGTCCTTCGATCTTCACAAGTACAACGGTTGTGTGCTTGTGTCTGATGATTAATTCCTATATTCTGGTCAACGTCGTTATTATTATTATAATAATAAATCAGTCAAATTATGTTTTCTTATGTTTTCAGGCTAAATATAATATAAATGAAACTGAATATAATTAAAACCAGAAATGTTGGTTAGATCATAAATTATTAATAATTTAATTGTATTATCATTTAACAATCACCAGGGTAATTTAAAACGTCTAAAAAGTATTTTTCAAAAATCTGTTATACCAAAATTATATAAAATACCACATTTATCACTCTGTTCCGCAACAAGTTCTGCGTCTAGTGAAAGAACATTTTCAGCAATGCGTCGAATAGATACTTATATGAGGGCAACTATCCAGATATTGATTTTCTAAGTTCTCTATTATAGCTATTGTAGCATTTTAAAATAAAATCACCAATATTGAGCTCTCAGTGAGCAGAGGTTTGGACTGTAATGTATTTTTACTACCTAATATAGCAATGGGTATTATTCCTTTTTTTGCTCTTCATACTATTTGGTTCGCTACTTTCTTATCGCTGGCCACCTCTGATAATATAATATATTATGTATTTGGCAATATAATAATTAATAGACAAGTAAAACACGAGTGATCTATACAACTATAAAAGTATATATGTCCGTGACCGGTGGTGCAGCAGTGAACAATAAGTGTTTTTCCGAGCGTCGATTTTCATCGATCGAGACATTTGCATTTACCGGATGATATGAAAAAAGTTTCGATTACAATCACTCGTAACGCGGTTAGTCGCTTGGTTTTTCATCTCTTTCGGAAATTGTTGTGACACCGAGCAGTGATTACGTGTTCCGATAACACTGTTTTTTAATGGGTATCCGTGCAAAGGCCGAAATGCGAAGCCTTAACGCTATAGGTTACCGTCGATAACAAAAACGGAATTTGTTTTACTACAAAGTCTAAAATTTACTGCGTATATTCAACTTATTATATATGTATACATGGTCGATTGTTTTATAAGTATTTTTGTTTACTAGATTTTTTTGTTGTAATATCGACTATGACTTGAGAATTTCAGGATAATTTAGATAATTATTTAAAATACTATATTTACATGCGTGCACTCGTTGTTATACAGCGAAGGAGTAATTATAGCTTGAAGGTAAACAATAATGTCAAGAACTATTATTATTATTTTACTGTAAATATCACGTAACACATAAGTACTCAAATAATAGATAATAATATACATAGAAAATTAATAACGTTTCAATATTTCGAAAGTATTTTACCAATTGCATATTATAATATTATATTTATCTATATAATAATATTAAATTTTAATCGAACTGCAATTTAAATTGTTAATCCTCAAATCTTAATACGTTTTGAAATAATTTAGATTTATAATAGGTTCTACCTATATTATAGTCAAGACTACATAGGTGCAAATAAAGTCTGGGATTTGGGGGCTAAATCCTTACTTTGATAATATATACCTTGAAACAAAATGTAGGAAATGTTTGAGGGGCTATGAACATTTCAGCTTAGCCCCTAAAGCCTCCCCCTCCTATTTGCGCCTATGCAAGACTATCATGTCAGTGTGGTTATATTGAAGTTAGTATTGTATAAGTACCGTAATAAGTTTATAACTTCATAAATAAAGTCCTTAGTAATCATTTCCAACTTTAAAAACTTTTAAGACAGCTGAATTGTCTTGTGTTTGACTTTATCTATAAAAGAAAGCAAATTAATTATTCTGTCTAAACAAAACAAAAAAAATAATAATAAGTAAATAATAGTATAAACACTCATTTGAATAACTTAAGAGAACTGACCTTTTCAAACACTTTGTCACGCAAAAGTTAAGTATCAATAATAGTTTATAACTATAGGTTTGTTTTATTTGAACTGTATTCACTTTAATGTACATTTTTCTACAGTTGTGTAACAAAGCGTGGGCTTTTTGGTAGTTATCCAAAGTGTCACACATGGAATATATAAATAAAATAATAATAATAATAATAATAAAATGAACAAGCAAATGAAATGAGAGATGAATGACCGACCTATTATAAACGAAAACTTAGTTTTTCAAAAATATTCTTCTTGGTCTACACTCGACCTACACGCGACGATATTATACTATCCGATATAATAATAATATATATGTGTGTATACTGTATGAGTCACGGCTGGTTATATTTTCCAATTGGCACATGAAGACTTTTTCAAAAAATGATTACTAGGTATTTTTTTTTGTTTTTAATACATAAAATATAAATTAAATTGAATATATATTATTTCGTTTTGGGCAAGGTTTAATAATTATAGTTATAGTATAATATATACAACTATACATTAACAGAATAGCAGCGAATATTTGTTTGTAACGATATATTAAATAAATATAATATATATACCTATAGCCACAGTGGTGCACACGATGGCGGGGGGAAGGTATCACCCTCCCCCTAAAATTACTCCCTCTTTCGTGAAAATGTATTATCTTCTCTATAGTAGGTACCAGTCAGTAGCGTGTTATTTCGTGAAAATTTGCACAACCTCCTCCAGGAAATAAAAACTCTGTGCGGTACTGCCCGTCAAAATAATATTATTATGCAAATAGTACAGTTATAGCAACATATAGGAACATACTCGTTTTAATAACAATGCAGTAACATTTTATTTTGAGATAAATATGTTTTTGGGATGAATACAAGATTTTTTTGTTTCTGACCGATTTTTCGTAAAATTTTCGTATAGTCATGCGGTTACTTATAATTGACAAAAACATATTTATGATTCATTATAGATTTTCCTCGGATAAGAATAATATATATCGAGTAGTAGCTATGATGGTTATAATAAAAAAATAATCTATTGCGTATTGTCTGTCATAAAATCAAAGATAGTATATACAAATTGTGCATGTTATTATCACTTATATCGTGGCCATATCATATTTTATGTTACACTTAATGCATGCCTAACATATATTTATGGGTCGTATAATATACATATTATTTTATTATGTGTAGCACATTTGATTGAACAAATTGATCAATGGAATTATTATGCGTCTTTTGACTACACACATATGTATACGAATGCGTATCATTTGTCGGTACAGAACATAATATTATAGGAGTGGATACAGGATATAACTACTGTAGTGTCTATATAGTTGAAATGATTGACTAAAAGTTAATTAATTAATATACCCGTCAGACGCTCGTAATATGGGCGATTAAAATAAAAATCTAGTAAAAAGTAATTACGTGTAATGAACTAATGTGTACACTGCAGTGTAAACACTTTTAAAAATAATATTATAAAAACGTGCATTTGGTGAGTAGGACCTCCTCATAAATCAAAAAGTATTATTTGCTATTTGCGACATGTTCTGATATTCATATTTCATATTATTCATAATATTATGTGACCAGTTTGAAATCACTATAGTTGATGAGTTCAGAAACTAACATAACTATAAATAAATAAAATAAAGAGCAATGAATATTTTACATTTGTGGCGGGGTGCCCCCTGCAGCAGTGTACCCCGGATCCGGAGTTATTACAATAATATGTAAAATTACTTTTTCTCTTACACATAAATTAATATATAACGCGACCAATAGTGAGAATTAACTTTAAAAACGTTATTTGGTTAGTGCCTACTATAACTAATAATCACATCAAACGAAACGCAATTCCCGAGACATTACACGCGCAACTTGACAACACGATGGTAACGCATTATTATTACACTTATGGCTCAATGTTTTTATAAATATTAAACTTGATTAAAAATGATTTGATTTTAATGTTTTTAACGTAATTGTGTTATACATTAATTATGATGTTTAATTTATTGGTTATAAAATGTTAATCATTTTTAACCATTACAGTGTTATTGAAATATTATCGAAATTGTGTAAACCGTATCATTTAATATACCATTATATAAGTGTTTGAAATTGTTCGTGTTTTCTCGTTTCTGAATTACAGTTATTGGTAATTAGTACTATTAATTACTTACTAATTATTATATATATCCCATGTTCCGTATACGATTGATGTTTCTTGACCCAGTTTATTGATTGATAATTCATTCTTTTGAAAATTGTTCGTGCGCATGAAAATATTTATTTATTATTTTTAATTTTAATTTTTAATCCTAACCTTTAAAATAATTATCCTGTATGGCTATTGGAAATATATATATATATATAAATAAGTGTACATTTTTAATACATTTTATAACTCAAGATCCACCAAACCGATTTCGATAAAAATTTCAGGGGGCATATTAAAATTGATATGTATATAGTTTCTGTGAAGTTTTTACGCTGTGCGATAAGTGATTCCGGAGTTATGGCCTCTTAAGTGCACACCTGGCGACATGGCCAAATATATTATAATATTAAGTTAATAAGAACTCTGATATTATTATAAATTTTTAGTATATAGTAACCTGTTGCAACATGGGCCATCGGGATTTATATAATTTTTCAATTGTATTTATAATTATTATGAGTTAATTAATAATAGTAGACTAAGATAGACGGAACAGAGATAAAATATAAAAATAAATAAAAGTACATGTTTCAAAATTTGATTTCGGTGATTGTGGAGATTAGATATCTATATATTATTGTTATTACAAATTATGTTGTTCAACTTCATACATAATATTATATTTAAGCTAAAAGTTTAAAACACGTGCCCATATTGGCATCTAGACATCTTATCAAAATCTTTGAACAGTAAAACTAAAATAGTAAATTAAATTAATTTCCATAACTAGAATTTAATCAAGGAGTTATAGCGTTTTTATTGAAAGTTTAAAACGAAACATAATATAAAACTGTTTTTAAATTACATTTGTATTTGAACATAATTAGATAATTTATGCAAGAACGTCAAATTTATATTTTCGTACTCCCTTCGAGACTATATATAAAGTATATTAAGTAGATATAATATACATTTTTAATGTGTTCGAAGTTTGCCAAAAGTAATTTCAGTCTGCTCCATTCGGGTCGTAATAATTTCAGTAATTTCACCAATTACCAAAATAATATCGTTTTCAGTCTTTTGTTGGTCCCCATAGTCCAGCGAGTCCCGTCGGTCTCAATACACGAAATTAAAAAATAAATAAATACAATTAGGTATATGAACTCCGAAGCACAGACAAATAGGTATGTATATATATATATATATATATATATAGTAGATACTAGATACTAAGTATAATACATATCCGTTATCTATATATAGGATAAAACTTAACTGTATAGTGTGAAAAAAATGTATAATATACTGTCCATACTTGTCAAAAGTTTGAAAACGATTTATTCTGTTTTTATAATATTGGACGTTTCCGTGGTAACTTTCGTATTTTCGCCATTGTTTTGACTAGGCATACAACATACAACTTATATTAAATATGTGTTGTAAACGAAATCAATTGTATTGTAAATTGTTATATCTTTTACTTTTATTTAAAATTTTTTTTTCTAATTAAATAAATCTAATTATTTACTTGAATATAAAATTTCAGTGATTTATCTATCTCTTTGCTTATTGCATGTGATGGTAGACGGAAATAGATCGTTTGGATATATACTATTATATATTAACAAAATACATTTATATAGATATTGATATTATATGATTTTAATGCATTTTGAGAAAAAGAGTGTCAGAAAAAGAAAATGATTAACGAAAAAAAAATAAACACAATAAATAAAACAAAAATAATATGAAATGTGATAAAACATAAAAATATTTTCATACATATTTATCAATTTAAACAGTAATCCAAAATATTCGGTACATTTTATATAGGTACCTAATTTAAATTGATCACGCATAAAAACCTGAAACTTTAGGAGGGGGGTGAAGTGGATTTCACAGGGAATTTATCTGTAGTCCAGTAAAGGTATTTCAATAATGTATTATAGTTGCCGAAATGTTTTCCACTCGCAAACTAACGGTGGCGGGATGATAAAATATTTTTACTGGGTTCGAAATGTTATACAAAATTTATCGTTAATTTGTTTAATTTAATTTCCTACATATTAGCCATTTTTCGCCGAGAGAAATCAGCGCAAAGGCCCAAAAATATGTACATAAAATATCACATGACACTGTTTTTTATATTGTAGGCATTAAGTATATTAGTCATCATAAATACTAACCCTTAGGTATATAATAATATCGTATAGCTCCGATGCAGCGTTGGACGCGTATCTCGATGTTTCAATACTTATTGTTTTCGGGTTTATCAACAGCGCCAAACGGAAAATAATAAATATCGTGCAGCAGCTGACAGTCGAGGACGAACTATATGTCTCACGTGCAAAATTGTATATTATATAAGACAAGCAAAAGCTATAGGTAAAAAAGCAAAGGCGGAAGATCTCGGACGATTTCAAAGGTTATCCCACTTTGATAGGATTTATTATTATACATTATACATTTTTAATAGATATTATTATAATATAGTTACGTGCATATTTCACATTAACCAGTCGTTAGTATAAAACGGCATCTTCTCACTTCAAAGTTTTTATTTTTTTGAAATTTAATGCGAAACACTCATTTTTAGATAACTTTACAGTTTTCACTTTAGTTTTATTATATACTAATATTTATATACCTGTTGGCTGTTAAATTATACGTGAAAATAAAATGTTTAACATAAATATGTTTCTGGGCTAGATACGCGTTTTTTGTTTCTCACCAATTTTTCATTTTAGCGTTTCTTCGTCATGGTTACTGCTTATTAACAAAAACATATTTATGATTCACAGATTTTCCTTGTAGAGGAAAAATATCGAGTGGCGTTAGGCGATCGTCAAAGGAACATTATATTCTCAGCAGATCATAATCAACTAAAGTTTGGTCACCCCTGCAGGTATATATAGGTCTAATGAGGTATTGGTATATAGTGAGTTTACGTGCGCTCAGCGTATTATAGATCTGCGGAAAATGGAAAATGAGAAATTCGCGCAATAGGATCCTCGCACGCATTGCGAACCCTCCTCTTCCTCCAACTCCCACCACGTGGTACGTGACATATTTGGTGCCGATGTTTATTCGCTTAGGTATATACCTAGGTATACCTAAAATATATTATTATATTATTTATAATCCCATTCGGGCCTGCTTCTTCCTCCTACGACGACGAGTGCGCTTAATTAAGTTACACCGTATATACGCGCTGTCGAGATTTATGTGTGTCTTTTGCGAGTGTGTTGTGTGTACAATGTATGTCAAAATAATGTATATGGATGGCGTAAAGTAATTATTATACCGCACCGTAAGACCCCACAACTCGCGCACAAAATATAATTCCGCACGAATATAATATATGAGGAAAATTGTGATTAGAGACAACAAAATTTCGCAAGCCTATACATGTGGGACGCATTTCTTAAAAAATATACCGTGGTGTCTGCAGTCATCTGCAGGGCAAAGTCGGTAAGAAAAAAATGTTTGACTTTAAGTATTTTGATTTATGGGTACCTTCGTCATGTCGTCATAATAGTATTATTGTTACCTATTATTATAGACGTGTATTCAAAACGCAAATAATCGATTGTTGTGTTGTGGAAAATTATGTTTTGTTATAATATATTAATTTAGGGCACGGATGATTACGATGCATTTGTATTTTTTTCCTAGAATGCTTTTCATGACACAAATGTGTTTCAAGTACCTACAAACTATATAGCATAGTATAATATGCAAGCAATTCACTTTTTTGGGAGCATTTTTCTATTCGAACGTTTATCTTGGTTTCTGAAGAAATCCAGGGTAAATTACATGGAATTTTTCATGACATTTTTTAAAGACGGTTTGCGTTTGGGCGAATTTGTAACAATTGTATTGTGTTTAACAATTTAGCATAATCATTTTGGGTGAGTGATTTTAAAACATTTTAAAGTGTTTGGGCGACCATTTTTTTAATATCCTTGGATGCATCAATTATGAATCCATTTCCCCTCATTTTGAGAGACTTGGGGCTATCCGTGAATTCAACGGGTATGATTAAAAGTGGATTGTTTATTTTTTGTGTGTATTTAAAAATCAAAATAATTGAAATGATTAAAAATGAAGTTAAAATATTATTAAAATTAAAATAATATTTATGTGAAATATAAGTGTGCATGTGATTAAAAATTTATATATTGTGCCATAATTAAGTTGATATAAAATTCCCTATAGATTTTATATAATATTTTAATCTTAATCTTTACAATTTTATCTTTTATCTTTTATATTTTATATTATACTCGCTCAAACACATTATAAGAGACTCGCCCAAACACACTACTTTTAATATGAGGATAAAAAGGTGATTCCGCCCATAGGTGACCTAACCCTAGGCGGCCCGCCCACTTTTAAGAGTCTTGAGGTCATAAATGCTTTTTTTTAAAGGACATCTTTATCGATATTTCAACCACTTGGGCTAACAACACAACATTGGAGGAATTTCTGGACGTATATTTTTATATAATATATTATTCGTTAGTAAGACGGAGACAACACATGCGGGTACGACGTCATCTTAATACTATTCAGTGTGCGTGCAGGTCGTTATATTTTTTTTGTGACAAACAGTTTTTTTCTGCTTAAAATCGCGGCGGAGTTTCCTTTGTTTTTGGTGTTAAAACTACCTATAATAAAATATAAAACACGACAGTACACAATATATATTATCATAATATATAATGTTTACCCAACTCGACGCAACGGGTAAAGTATATGACTCGCTGATAACAGATACCTCAATATTATAATTATTGTGTGGTATAAAATTATTTTTATTATAACGCCAACGGTCATTGTAAGCTCGTGTAGTAATTAAGTGCTGTTATAGCAGCAGTCACTATAGTCATATCTTTTAATGTGTTTTATTACCAGAGGATAACCAAATTTTACTTTAGACAGTGCTCGAGATGGGAAATTATCCAAACCAGAACGCATTTTATTTTCAACTAAGTATACGAAATTTTAGTGGTTCGTTTTTAAAATGTTTTTTTAATACGTACTATTTAGTTGTACTATTCGTATAATGTAACTCACCTTGAACTTTTTAGTTCTCTTAAAACTTTAAACGAATTTCCACCATTGGTACTTTTTATAGTCTTATCTAATCACACACACACACGTTTTAATATGTTCAACTTTAGAGGTCTCTATAAACGAATCGACTATTAAAGATAGAGGTTTGAAACTCTTCACTTCACTTCTCCTAGCCAATGTGATTTTAAACTAGACCGTAAACAACAAAATCTGTTCTCCAGTTTCGGATATCTGTGTTGCTAAAGACCAATTTATCTAAAATTGACAGTTATTTCTGACGCTTAAAAAATAAGTAAATAAATTTTAATTTTAAAATGTCACATCTTTTAGGTATTACTTGAAAAGTCCTTTTAATGAGCTATCAACCAATTATCCAGCTCTAATAGCTTAAGAGAAAAGTTAAAAGAATACGAGTATTCAAGGCTAAACACGCCAACGTTTTTCTGGATTCAAATCATTGTAATATGTATATACCGCTTGTACATGATATACTTATATGGGATCTATCTCATCTTATATTAAACCTAACTTAATTACCCACATATTCATTATTACTGAGTTAGCTATTTTTATTATTTTCGTATTACCCACAAACTCTTGAAGTTTTCAGAGTTTAGATTTTTTTTCATTCCAATTCTTAAAAATCAAGAATGTAAAGCATAATATAATTCGTAAATGATTTCCAAATTAACTAAAGTGCCAATAATTAATAGCTATATAGGTAGCAAAATATAGGTGGTAGTAAATAGTTATATTATAATGGGATTATTTTTTCATAAAGTTATAAATTATAATACAAATATTTGACAATCGTCATAATCAATTATTATTTTTTTTTTACTTTGTGCAATTTTATATACATATATTTTTTTTTATTGGAGCTTTTTTTCTATCCTTTGGATTGAAACCCTGGACTTTCATCTGTTATATATTTCAACCTTGGGTATTTTAAGTCGGATATTTTGTAGGTACTGGATATTCGTTCCTTGATGTTTTATCTTAAAATCAACTCTCAAATAAATCAACCGATCAGTATTCAGTTAAACAATTTATTTTTAGTCAAGTTCTAACATGTAGATGTTAAGTAAGTATACATCCCCTCCCTGAAATTAAAAAATAATCTGATTGAAAAGTCAATATATTAATACAAACCATATAACGCAATGCACCACTGCAGTAGTTGTGAGTTATGACAAAATATTATATATAATTTAATATGTTATAATATCGTTTGAAAACGAATCGCGTTATTTTTTCCCCATACAATTATGTTACTAGTGAGTTAACGTTATTTCGCACAACGCTTCGAGATAATCCGCCAATAGTCGACGGGCGTCGGTGATAAATAGACGATGTTTATGCCAAGTCTACAATATGTATTATATATTATTGGCGTAAACACTGCCCGCGGGTTGCGAACTGTTATTGCGTGTCAACCCAATGTCTAATCCATCGGACACAATTCGTCGTGACATAGACCTTACACGTATATAATGATAATAATAATATATATATAGTGTACCTACATTATTTCTTTTAAAATCAGAAAAACTCGGGCATTGTATTATATATTTATTCTGAGATCAGAAAAATCCGGGCATATTGTTTCTTTGTCCTTGGATTCAATGCCCGAAAATTATAAGTATTGGGGAGCTGTAAATAGAATATATATGTAGTATATACTGCACTTTAGTACTCTATATATATATTATATACAGTGTATTTATATGTTAAATGTATCCACAAAATTAAAATGTTATAATCCCTTCCGATTATTGTACATAGTGTAAACCGCCAGCGATAACTGCAGGATTTGGTTAGACTTGAATTTAATTCATTATTATATTCATATTGACGATTAGTTTTATGTAGGATATACTATATGGCATATTCCAATGAGCAATAAGTGTATTATAGTGTCACCTTCGAAATTCGTTGCGCGCCGTGTTATGCGGATTTCGATTATATACCTACTATCTCTAGACACCAAATTATACATAAGCCAATGTAAAGATTTGTAAGGCACCATGGGGTTGGGATATGCGGATACATACTAGCGATCGCTAAGGAAGGTATGCCACTTCCCCATGTGATCCGAAACACATGTGTAAACATTTATATTAAATAAACGATGCTACATGGGGTCTAAGCAATGCCACAGCAGTACGGCCTTCATGTAGTAGTGCTTATTTTCTAGGAAAAAAAATACACCTAATACATATTATACGCCATTCAATAACGTCCCTCGAAGAATCTGGTTCACCCTCGAAATCCATATTATGCTTCAAATAATATTTCAGTATCACATGTTAAAAAAATTCCCGTTAGAAATATCCTAAAGTTCAAAATATTATACCTTACTTCAGAGAATCCCATTTTATAAATTCTGAGCCGAGCGACGATGAATGTTTATTTAGGCGTTTAAATAATAATGGGTATTTTTTTTTTGTCTGCTGCAGTGTACATCATGTTGTAAAATAGAAGAAA
The DNA here is from genome assembly GCF_019925205.1 of Metopolophium dirhodum. NCBI lineage: Eukaryota > Metazoa > Arthropoda > Insecta > Hemiptera > Aphididae > Metopolophium > Metopolophium dirhodum. The sequence continues at coordinate 26,137,804 of NC_083561.1, read as the reverse complement.
TGCTTCGATTTTCAACTTCAAGAATGACTGCTGCTAGTAACTATTGTTATACTGGCAAGTCAGATCTTTTTTTTTTTTTTTTCCGTTTGAACCGACAGCAGAGGAGGATCTGTGTGAACACTACTACTCCTCTGCTGCCATTGTTTATTTATATTTAATAAAAACTTTAATACATGCACATTCTTAACACATAACTAATTATGGTTGCTTCACCTTAAAAATAAACATTAATACAATAGGTACAATACAATGCAATACAATGCGATACAATAAATAATAAAGTCAGTCAGTTGGAGCGACTGCCACTGCATTCGCTCTTCGTTCGGTCTCAGCTATCCTTTCATCGTGCTCCTTGCAGCTTAAAATGTTGTCAACCATGTCATAAAAGGACTGAGTGGCACGTTGGGAGGCAGCCCGTAGCCGGTCGTTCTCGCTGAACGGGACATCAGAGGGGCCGCACAACAAATCCTGGACGTCTCCCGGTGTTATATTTCGGTTACCAACAAAGTCAGATCTATAGTTGGTTATTATGAAAAAGTCACAGTATAAACTTTTGAAATACTCGGGAAAATAATTTTAAAACGAGAATTACTATCAGTTTAATTTATCAAAAATACATAGGTATAGTCGCAATCTTTTTCAGGATTTAAAGTTTATCAGTCTAAACGAAAAAAATGTGTAAGCTATTTTGAACTAAACTTTACGTTGGAACTACTTTTTTAATAATTTTAAATATTTAAAATTACCTTAGAAATTTTTTTCATTGCATTTTATTATGTAAATTCAATTATATCCGCATTATGCATCTCACTGATTCAGTAGGTCAATCATAACAATTAATTTTACAATTTATATTCATATTAAATTTTAATTTATAACAATCATATTATTTTTCAATCTAAATGTATACCACTATTGCGCTATAGAGTATTGATCTTTTTGATATTTCCATTATTATACAACCAGTATAGAGATTATGTCGTACGAACGTACTTTAATTTGATTCCTTAAATTTATATAGGTACATTTTCAACACAATGTTATCGTATAATAATAATAATATGTAACAGCTGTTATAACTAGTTAACTCGGTGGGACAACGGCCTGTTGCAGTAATTTCGAATTTATGGCACTACACTATTGTGCGATGATGTGTTGAGTGGCTGTCTGTCAAAATATTATTTTTTTTAATTTTATAATTTTGTTATTAAATCAAAATTTTAAAACGTCAAATTTAACTTTTGTAAATAGCCACAAAAGTCAAATCTACTAGCAAATAGTTAGATTACGTGGTTTACACAGATCCGGTGAAAATATATTTGTATTTTCAGCTATGTTTAGCATATAAATTATAATTAATATAAAGACTAAAGGTTTTTGTGACCCACAACCAATGACGAAAAACGAGGTAAATATATATACATCAAAACATAAAATTATTAGAATAAAAAAAAAATAATGATCATTAATTATTTTAATTTAAAAGCATTTATTTTTATATATTTAGGTATAAATACAGATCAATCTTTAAACGTAATCTGGTAGTTTTAAATAAAAATAACTAAAACAATATAAATTAAAGTGGTGCGCATAGGTATATTTATATAATTATTTTCATTGCAATATTTTATATAATTCGAAATATACCGTTGGGATTATTATGTTGATCCAACTTAAAAAATTAAAAATGTGAAAATGATTTTAAACACGAGATAGTTTTAACGGGGATTATTTTGAACGAGAGATATTATTAAGAAGGTGGGGTGATATTTTGAAGAAAATTATTTGAGGGTGCATCAAAAAACTTCCATCAAACACGCCCACAGAGCATAACATTATCATACGACGTATAACATGATAATTTAGTGTAACTTGCAGATGTACACTGACTCGTAAATATGTATGAGCTGATTTACTGCGTTTGATATGCCTTATACAAGATTATTATTTTATTCCGAAACAGCTGCGCGTGTCACGTACGGTATCAACATTTTCCCGGGAAACGTCCTCGCTCCCGACCGGAAAACTCACAAATATTACAATACATATATATATATATAATTCAACAAATAAATACATACCGATTAAAATAATTATAATATTATATAGAAAAAGTCTCCGAGTTCCAACTTTACGCTGTTCGTGTACCGCCGGTTAAAAAATAACGTTTATGAATTAATAATAATACTATACATAATTTTCCACGAGCTTATACAATACGCATAGTGTCTATTATAGTTATTAGATAATATATTATACAGTTCCATGGCCATACTATGTACATGGCCGCGGAGAGAAAAACCAGATCCCGCGGGGGTCATCAAATTCTTATTTGTGATCATATTTTTGAAAAAAAATAGTAGTCCCTAATTTTATAAAATACCGAGCCCTAAGGAATTACCCCTTTCCCCATTCTCGTCTGGCCTGCAGACTATGTATGTATAATTATTAATAGTATCAGTAAAAAAGATTTATATTATAATAGCATAACATTCACTATAATAATATAGTATGAAATTTTTGTAAATATCAACCTAACGTCCGAAGTCCTAACTCGTATGCATGCACACATAACTTTTCATCATTTCAATAAATCATGATTTTGTTACTCAGGTACTCTCTAAAGTCCAAATGATTACGTTACTTAGTTTTAGATGTCATCTCTCGCTTCGGTTAGGTTAGGTTAATTTAAAAATAAGTTCACTTTTATAATATATCATGAAAGCCATGTATTGAAGCATCAATACATTGAATCAATTTATAATAATGACTAATAAATAATATGATTATGTATTTATAGATATTATACAAGACGTGTAGAAAAATTGCAAGTAACTATTTTTGCTGGTCCGATATCGATAAGAACATCTTCATTCTCGGAGTTCAATGCGGTGGAGTGTGTCGTTTGATGAACATATATTTCGTTTTTCGAAATAAATCTCTTTCACGTCGTTATAATATGCATTCATTGCCGATCAATCTATTCCAATTGATATAATATTATACTGCTCATTAGTCATTAGTAATTTTCGACACATACAAGTGACTACGTCGTCGATAATTATTAAATCATTATACCTAAATTTTTCCTATCAGATGTGTATTATATAATACATGCCGTAGTATTGTCAAATGCTTAAATACGCCCGACTATAATATACATAAACGAGCGGTTTGTGCCATTTAATATTTAACAATTATAACGAGTGTGTGTGGGTGCAGCGTTGCGCAGATATATAGTGACGTGTACCTATATATATATACGACAGCAGGGACACGGGGACTTTGTAACAAATTGGACCAATGAAATATAAATTGGCGGTGGCGGCCACCGTGGCCATCTCGAAATTGCATAATAATAATAAAATAATTTAAAACAAATTAAATAGGTAGTGCGATATATAGACTCCTGCAACATGTAGTTGGACTACCGGTTTTGCATATAAAATATATAATAACATACGATACCTACTTACTATAGAGTCATATAATATTATGCTACTTATACGACTATGTACATAGAGGAGTTGGCTATATAGCACGCACGATAAATAATAAACTTGGCAAAGTCGCCCCCGCCGCTCATGGATGATGTCAAACTCGATTTACATTTTTATATTTGATACAAATAATAATATCATAACAACTCTGCGTGCAAATATTGTGAGTTGTTTTCCACTCTCGACGCGCATCTTCGAGACGTGCACATAACATATAGGTATCAATGCTGTTAATTAATTATATCCGCTTATAATATAATTACGCCTTCCTGCACGACAATGTACACAATCATATTAAACTGATCAATGAGTATACGCGTCATATATAATACTCGTGCACGCATTTCCATATGGGCTTTCGGAAATATTTTCGTACATATAAATATTATTCCAAAATATAATCGTACAGTAATAATATAACGATATGGAAAACAAATATGTTCGATAAATTGATTTTATTCAAAAAAAAATGTATTTAATCGAAATACTTGTGTCGATCAAGACTTGCGTAGTTATTAAGTATAATGGCAGTGCGTTACTTATGAGCAGGGCTCGGAACTTTATGCATTTGCATCTTTCTCAGGAAGCTGCATATTTAAAATCTGATTCGATACAAATTCGTTTCATGAACCATACAGTTGAAATACAAAAGTTGATGTTGCATTTTTTTGCATATTTTACCAAATTTATATGATTATGCATATTTAAAGATTTTGAGTATATAAATGCATTTTATGGCAAAAATGTATAAGAAATCAACAACAAACAAGTTTTTGATAATTGAATATTGTTTAAAATGTTTTCAAGAATAAAATATTTATTTTTCCAATAGCTGTCACTATTACCGTCGGCGACGCTCGCCCGCATAGTTTATAGTGTTTTTACTAAGAAATAAGAATTGGCTGTTACTCTTACCGTAATGACTGCACAGATTATAATTTATATTGAAGTCGCTCGTTAGATAAAATTAAACAAAATACCCATATACCAATGGGCAATGATATTGGCATATTGTATATTTGTGGTGTGTGTTAGTATGTGTTTGATCGTGTGTCGAAAACATATTCGATAACGGTGGTCTGTTACTTTAATAAATTAGTGTGTTCACTGTGTTCGTAGTTCGTATTGTTCGCTTACCGTGCTCGATTACCGCTTATGTGCCACGTAATATTCTGATTTTAATATTTGTCAGACAAAAGTTAAAATGCCTAAAGAAAAAAAAAATTTAAGTAGTCGTTTAAATACTTTCGTGTCTGAGTTCGGTAAAAATGTTTTTAGTATTGACACTAGGGTATTATTTTGCAAATATTGCGAAACGAAAGTCGATTCGGAAAGAAGATCCAGCGTAATACAGCACTTGAAAACAGAAAAACATTTGCGTTCTGTTAAACGTAAAGAAAATCAAAAAGAGACCAAGTGCCAACAACTATTAACCAATGATTTACCGTCTAAAAAATCGAAGTTCAACCTGGATTTATGCAAAGCTATGGTCTCGGCTAATATACCACTAAATAAACTATCAAATATAGAGTTTCGGACATTTTTGGAAGTTTATTCTGGAAAAGATGTCCCCACAGAATCTGTGCTTCGAAAATTCTATTTAGACGACTGCTACAACGAAATGATGGAAAAAATTAGGCAACGTGTTTTCGACCGAAAAATTTGGGTGTCACTTGATGAAACAACAGACGCAGAAGGTCGGTATATAACTAATGTAATAATAGGGACTTTAGAAGAGGATACTGCTGGTCCAATTTTTTTACTGAATACTGAAGCCCTAGAAAAGACCAATCACTCTACAGTTTGTAAACTTTTTGACAAATCTTTAAGCATTTTATGGCCTCATGGGATAAGACACGACGACGTTTTATTATTTTTGTCCGACGCTGCGCCGTATATGGTAAAGTGTGGAAAATCTCTGAATGCACTCTACTCTAAAATGTTACATGTGACTTGTGCTGCTCATGGCCTCCATAGAGTTTCGGAGGAAGTACGAAATCAATTTGGTACTGTTGATAAAATTGTAGCTAATGTAAAAAAAATATTTAAAAAAGCACCATCACGCATACAAATTTTAAAAAAATACGCACCGGATATCCCTTTACCTCCAGAACCAATCATAACCCGATGGGGTACCTGGATCAATGCTGTACTTTATTATTGTAAATATTACGAAAAAATTCGTGATGTTGTAAATATGTTGGACTCCAATGATGCTTTAAGTATAAAAGTTTCAAAAAAAAATTTGGTAAAAGAACACGTTCAAAATAATTTGGTTTATATTACTTCAAATTTTAAAGTTCTTTCTGAATCAATTTTGAAACTGCAGACTAAAAACATGCCTTTAGCTGAATCATTGAGTATCGTGGACAATGTTCAAACACAATTAAAATCCGTTCAAGGTGAACCAGGGAAAAAAGTCTATGAAAAAATGGAAAATGTTTTGTCTAAAAATATCGGTTTAAAAACATTAAAACAAATCTCGTCAATACTTAATGGATCTATCTCCACCATGGATGGTCTTCCCGAAGATCTAACAACAAATGACCTTATTTTCTACAAGTACGCACCAATTACGTCAGTGGATGTCGAAAGATCATTTTCTGTTTACAAAAACCTTCTGAGCCACAACAGACGATCATTTAAACTTGAAAACATAAAAAAGCATCTTATCATTCAGTGTAATTCAGGTAAATATAATAATGAATACCTAACATGATTTAATAATCGCTGTATTTGATAAATTCTATTTTTTTTTTAAATTTAGGACTCTGGGAATAGATCCAGTATAGAACAGCTTCATTATCAAAAGAAAAATACAAATAAAATAAAAAAAAATTTTGTTTCTGTAATTATTAATTATGCTTTTAAATACATCTTTTATAAAATAATAAATGCATATTATACCGCATATTTTGGTTTTTTTTAGTGCATACGTATGCACATATTTCATGGTTTTTTAGCGCATAAAGTTCCGAGCCCTGCTTATGAGTTATCACACTAATCTACCGGAAAATTATAAGTGTTTTATTCCAATATAAAATGGCTGGTGGGTAAACAAAGATAGATTTACGAAAAATGTTAAAAATGTTACCGTTTTGAACACGTGTATCTACTGCGGCGTGTTTGTAAATTAAAATCGTTTTAGCTACATCAAATAATGGGCAAACGCGTTAGTATAGGTAAGTATACTGTTTACTTGTTTTCACTTGCAAAATACATTCGTGTTGATGTCCTGTGTGGATTTGTATATGTAAACTAAACTTAAACAGTTACACTGCATGGTCAGCACCTCCTATCTATAATTGCAGACATTTTACAATTATTCTTTTACAATGCAGACTATTTTTTTTATATATGGTATGTATTTACAATTAATTCATATTCAGAACAATAAGCAAATGTGAGAGAGAGGAATCATATATTGCGAAGCTTTTGAGGGAAGGAACCACCCATTAGTGACACTTATTTTGAGTTTTTTTTTATAAAACTAAATCAGCTTAATGATCATTTAGAAGATCGTGACATCATCTTCGCGTTATTTGATTTGAAAAACGTGAAACTTATAACTACAACACTATAACACATTATCATCATGCACATAGAATTATAGTAATATATACTAATATATTGATCCTGCACTACGGAAGTCGCAGAAACACCACAGTATCCTAATCGGTATCGATTTAACGGCATGATTTAGTTTTTTTCAAACGTCGACGAATAAATAAAAATTATTCGGTCGGTATCGATATAAACGGTATGATTCAGTTTTTTAAACGTCAACGAATTAATAAAAATTATTCAGTAAATACGCTTACGCCGCACTGTACACAAACAATAATGGTACCGCGGCTACCGGACATGAACTTTGTTTTGCGTTAATAGACATTTAAGTGTTTATAGCCCATAATTGGTCAATTGAGCGTATTATGCTGCCATTGTTGCTATATACGCTTCACTGCAGCTATACTGTCACACAATTAAATAATATATTATACTATTGTCCCTCTCGAATCTCGATCACAAAAAATAACATTATATCGTGCAATTTATCGTCATTTGCGTTTTATCAAATCCCACGTCGGTGTGAGTAAAACCAAAATACTATTCGTTTCTGTTGCCTTGCATGTTGTGCCTATTATACAAATGTACAACGTGTCCCGTGGGGAAATGACCGGCCCACGTCATATAGGTAAAATCATAGTATCCCTTTAAGTTTTTGAAAAAATACTTAGAGGTCTAACTTTGTATTTTTTTAGTTATGGACAATTTAACTTTTTTTTAACAAGACTTGTCAACTATTTCGTCGATAATATTATTATGTACCTACCTACTTATATTTCAATAACAATGGCGTTATACTATTATACTAATAATAATAATAATAATAATAATAATAATAAAACGATCTTTGACTCCTGCTTGCGCTCATTGATATTTTTCTAGAGTATAATATATTATACTCACAGTATGTATTTTATATATGTATAAGTGTATAGGACCTACAGATATTTTTTTTCGTCCGCACAAACGCACGCCATTCTAATAACACTTATCAGCTGTAATTATATACATTTATAAAGGTCAAATTGACTGCATAATAATACATTGGACGCCGTTTATAATAGACTCACTTTGGAGTTTGGGACGACCAGCACAAAGTAAGTCTTAGAACCGAATGAACATTGTATATATAAATATAGGCAAAGTTGCAAGGAGAAACGAATAAATAACCTTTTTTTTATTAATTATCAACTTTAATATATACTAATTATTTTTTTTAACTTTATTTTACATTTTCATAATATAGTATTATTCATTTTTATTAAAAAAAAACTATTTTTTTTGATTTTTGGCTGCTTTTTTCCATTTTGAAAATGTGCACCACCCGTAGGTACTAGTGTTGCTAATTACATTGTGTGTCTCGATGAGGTGAAACGCGATAAAGATTGTTGTAAAATATAAAGGTATGAATTACATATCAATATTTAAGGTAAAAATTATATATCTTTTGCGGCAAAATATGTGTAGGACATATAAGCGCCAATCTAATAGTATATACCATTATACCATGTATAGTATACACCATTATACCTGTTATACCCAACATATGACAGAAGCGCCAAAGGTGCAAAAATTACATATCATTTGCGCCAAAATTTATATTTTATATATAAGTAGTTATTTAAAAATATCGATCTTATAAAAAATTGTCAATAAAATAATATAATGGAAATTAATAAATTACAATTACAAAATTATAATTTTAATAAATCGGTTGATTTTTCGATCTTATTTAAAATCGTCAATAATAAATTGTTAAAATATAATATATAGTTCTAAATTTAATATCTATTAACCGTGGCTCACATGTATCTAGAATTTTGGCGCTTTCATACGATACGATTTTGGCGCATTCATACGATACAACTTTTTTTTCTTCAACACCTACAACACAAACAACTTTTTAAAAATGTATTTACTTCGAAATTTTAGCAAACATGTTTACATTTGATATAACTTTATTGTTGGTAAAATTGGAAGGGACCTTGAGCAAAATATAATAAGTCTTATAACGGACCTTTTTTTTTTAATCTATTTAGTTCCGGGCGATTTTCAGTCTTATCGACTGAACATTATTATATCCGTGAGTCTATAATAAGCGGCGTCCACTGTATATTAATATTACACACGCACTGCACTGCACAATAACTTTAATACCTTTAATACAATGCCTTTTTTAAGACGCATACACTATACACGCGTATACAATACTTGGTAGTTCAAATCATTAAATTGTAAACCAATAAAAGGTTATGTTTTGCATATTATATTATTGTTTTAAATATATTGAACGGACTCTAGGTAAGTACAGGTTCGGTTGAAATAATGCGTAAACAGTTCCGCATAGATAATAAAGAAATGGATGGGCCCTATATACCTTATACACAGTCACGCAGAGCATTCTGTGATCGAAGAGAACTTTTGTTACTACCGTGGTCAGACAGTGGCACAGATATCTCATATCTATATACTTACTAGATAAGGTACTCCTATATAATTTACATTGTTATCAAGTGAAGCTCAGCTGTCTACGGCCGCCATTTTCTCGGGGGGCAAAACATTTCATTCATTATACAAAATGTATTAGGAACAACATCGTTTTTAATGGTAAAATAAAATAGTAAATGTAAAATGACTTACATAAAATATTTTGTTTGTTTTTAAAACTACAGGTTTAGAAATAATAAAATACAATACAAAATAAATCGTAATTAATCTTATTTGTCATATGAAATACCATGCAATGGCCCCCCGACCTTGATGCTTCAATTCACGGTGGGAGCTATCTAGTACTATATGTATGTCTGTGGATAGTGGTTGCCGGCGATAATTGATAATGTTAAATGATAATATTTTGTTATCGTCAATAATAATGATAACCAATTACAAATAACCAATAACCATCGATACCAATATTCAGTAACCAATGTTACATGTTGTAACCATATTGGTAACAAAAGTTCTCTCCCGCCAAAGAAGAGCACAATAGCATGGCCTATCCATTTCTTTATTAACTATTCAGTTCTGTCCCCGGTTTTAAAAAAAGTATAGGCAGGTATATGGATAATAAATATGATAAAATATGAATTTATAAAAAAACCAAATATTTTAAAAATTGTCTTTATAGATGACTCTGAAAAACATAACAGTTCCGAGAATTGTGTGGAAATTGCACGAACGCAATACTAAAGGGTAAAGATAAATAAATGTAAGTATCTATAATACTATTGTTTTACCGAAATATTTTGCACTAATATAAGGTACCTACATAGTGGTAACAGTCTGCAGTTACACATATTATTATATACCTACATACGACGATATGGTATTGGTATATGAGCACACTGCGGTAACCTTAGTAACTGCAGTAGTGGATGTACCTTGCGCGAAGTGTGCGGTATGTATGGGTACGCCGTGACGTCATTGTGGATTTTTAGTCAGAGATAATTTAGTCGGGTCAACTCGTTCCGAATGATAATATCATTATGCATGTCATATCGCCATGAAATTAACCTATCAGCACGTCTACTTAATAACACAAAATCCGGAGACATTATGGTTAAAAACAAAAAAACGTCAGACAGCCGTCTGTTCGTACATCATAATAATATATGATAGGTACCCCGCGGCCCAAATCATAAGCGTAAATAGGGAAGGCTCGGGAGGGTGGCTTAGCCCCGGTGGAAATTAAGGCCCCTAATCTATACCAATATATTTAATTCATTTCAACTGTACCCTGCGGCTTTGCATGCATTGTTATAGAACAATAATTAATAAACGTATACAACCATCGTGTTCATAATAATTAATAACATTATATTAACGATGTAGGTACCTATTTGAATGATAATTTTCCGCCATGCGAATATTAAAAACAAACAGTAGGTCAACAATGCTGTAAATGTGATTTGATGAATGTTTATATAAATAATGATGATTATTGATTATATAGCCTTAAATGATTTTGAAATTTAAGTATCAATATAATCGATTTAGTATTATAATATATACTAGCTGATCCCGTGCACGGTCGTTACCCGTTAAATGTACAAACTGTATATGACTCAAACTTTGTTCAATGCGTTATTTAATATTCGGTGTATGATGTTCTAGATTTATCATAACTTTTCTGTTGCCCGAAATAAAAATAACCCTGTGCTGTTTGTACGTAAGTGTATGATTTAACTCTAAAGTATCAAAGTTATACCAAGTTTGTCGTTTTTACTTAATTCCACCTACGGTGGATTAATATAATCAATTAATACAAACTTCTAACCTAACCTAACCGTACTAAAATCCGATGAATAAAAAAAAACATATTTAATCCTTTTTTAAATTAGCCTATCTTCTTTCCAGAGGTCTAATCTACACACAAACATTCATTTATATATATGTATTGACAAAAAATAATAATTCAAATCAAGGAACATGCCCGATTAACCAATATATAATACACTATTATTATTTTAATAATAATAATATTTTTATTTTTATTTTTTTCTGGACAACCCTTATCACTTAGGGGGATGAAAAATAGATAGTAGCCGATTCTCAGACCTACTGAATATGCATATTAAATTTTATAATAATCGGTCAAGCCGTTTCGGAGGAGTATGGTAACTAACATTGTGACACGAGAATTTTAATATTATATTAATTTTAGATTATATTAATAATATTAGTTCGTGATAAAATAAATGTATTCATTTTACGTAAAAATTATTGTAAAATTGTATTGTTATTCAGAATTTCTACTGGGGAGGGGGGAAGCTCCCCGCGACAGTTTTCCACGTACGATATTTCCCCAGAGCCCCTACATACGATTTTCATAATTTTTTTTTAATATTTCCTATGCAATTAGTATGAATTTGTATGATAATTTTTAAATTTTGTTCGCATTTAGTTTTCGCCCCACAAACAAAAAACTGGGGCGCGGCTTAAGAAACATATCCACGGCACCACAAGAATCGTTGACGTCAGAAATGTTTTTTTTTTGTACCATCTATGGGGCTCAATCCGCCGTTAATCAAAATTCCTATACTCGCCTTTGTATAGTGTATATATTCTATACATACCTGCAAAATACATTTCGGTTGTCTGAGAAAATCGGGTATATAATAGTATTATAATATTATCATATACACAGCTCACACCACGGAAACAACCATACAGGGCTGCACTTTATCGGTCCGTCGACCCACCGCCCCTGTCAAAGGACGTCCGGACATTCTCGAGCCTTCGAACCGGACTGCGTGTGTATAGCGTATAAGTGTTATTATATTATTGTTCGAATTTCACTATACCTATATACAATTACGCGTTGTACACACATTCAGCGGTGGTGCGATTTTGTGTTGATAATTATTGTTATTATTATTATTATTATTATTATTATTATAGTTTTAACGAGTAAAACACGCGAAAACCGTTGTGCTCCGAAGGTCTTCTGGCGGAGGAGAGCACACCGCCGCACCATGGTGGGTGGTGAGAAGGTCGTGGTGGTACTTAACCGTGTATATATGTGTGATCCTATCTACCTGTCTACCGCACGAGACTGTTTTAATAGTACTGTCCGGTGGTGGTTATGGTATATATGTAAATGGGTGCGCTGCTGCAGGGATCGATATGTGTGTGTGTGTGCGTCGGACGTTACTCGGGGGCCTCACAAACTTTGGGTTCCACGCGCGGGGTGCATGCCAAGGGGATTTGTTATCGTCGTGTAGAAGACATTAACCTCTACGTATAATATTGTATTAAGCAGCTCGCTATATATATTATAATATATGTATACCCGTATTAAATCGCCTACTAAAGGGGAACCGCGAGGGCGGGGGATGAGACGGGCTTAAAAGTTCGTATTTTATTATTATTATTAATGTGAAAAAAACTTTATAACGTGGTGTTATACCAGAACTCGAGTACCATCACTAATGCGGTGAGATAACCGATCGGAATATATCACTCGAGTGTATATAATATTATAATACCAGCTATGTGTCAGCTATATATGCACGAAAATCTACTACCAGACTATATAAACTTATATTATAGTTTTTAACCAGGTATGAGGTATACCACACAAGAGTCGGGAAACGCGTCGGACGTCGGTGGTCAGAAAGTGTATAATATGTATTATGTTACCGTTGTAAAGTATTCGAATCAATGTGTTCAAATACTTGTTTTTATTCGAATACGTATTCTATTATTCTGAATATTTTTTTTGTATTTTTTATTCATTAAAAAAGACGTTTTTTGAACTCGAAAAATAGTTTATATTTGTGATAAAAGTGATCAAACCAATTTTTCTATTGAAAATCAGGCACATTATAATAGTTATAAACAATATATATATATATTATATATATAATAGTATTTTTTCTTTGATATGATTGACCCACGTTAATTTCCAACCATTCCAAAACTGACAATTAATATTAGTGGGGAAAAAAATAATGTATTCGAATACCTTATCGAGCATTAGAATATGTATTCAGAATATATATTTTTTAAATGTATTCGAATACTTATTCGGAATATTTTAACACTCACTTTTTCAAATACATACTTTAAATACAAAATAAATATATTCTTTACAAGACTGGAAATCAGTTTTTTTTTAATTTAACTTACCTACTATATAGTACATAGATAACCAATAGATACTACTGTAGAAGTGTAGACTTTAAATCATTTACATCAGTTCAAACTGCAGTCAAATTAAATTAATACTACGCATCCATAGAAATCCCCAATAATTGAGAATACCTATTACCTATACCTACCTAGTTAAAGTGTGGATATAAAATTTTTATAATTTTTATATTTTTTAGATTAAAAAATTTCGTAAACGTTCAGGAATAATAAAATATTTTATAAAATATTATAATATCTAGGTATTATTATCGCCTTTAGATAGGCTTTACATCTATGGAGCTGTACATACTTACGCGATGACTATAATAATATAATATTTTACTCATTCGCTATATTTTTCCGGAAACGGAACGTGTGTTGTACCTACGACACGCGAATGATAAGGCACTACTTATTATGATGTATTATAAGTTATAAAATAATATATTATATTGTATATTACACTGTATATACCTATCCGTACAATAATACGTTGATATAACGCGCGGTGTTGACTATAGGTATAAATATAAATGTGGGTAAGTGTACTGTATAGTATAATATCGTGTGTCTTTCGAATAATGACATAACGTGCGTACCTCTACGGCACCTATATATATAATAATAATACCTATATTATGTGCAGCTCGTTATATTCTACCACGAAACGTTATTCCCGACGACGATCACGCGTTAAATGTGTTTTACGATTGTTGGCGGTGAGGCACGATATGGCCACGATACAGCCCCACGGGCTCTTTTCGCTTAAAAAAAACCACCCCTAGCTATAATAATAATAATCATAATATCAATAGAATATTATATAATATGCATTTTTGCTATGCCTAAAGTGTGTGCGTGCAGTGCCCGTGACCCAGAAGACAAAAATATTATATTATATGTATGTATTATACATATACAGACATGATGCGTGCGCGGTCATCGAAACGTTTTAATATTGTTTCGCCGTACATTAATATTATGTATTTATGTTTGACACTGTTTTCTGAAGACCAACATTTTATGGACGACGAAATATGGATAAGAAAATGTTGAACAAAATAATACATCAATATTTTGATGCATTGTAAAACTTCTTTTACTGCTACCTTACTGCAGTAGTTGGAACATGATACATCACTTGCATTGGAACAGTAGGTGTACATCTGTTTTTTTGTCGATAGACAGAATAAATCTGAATAACTATTGTGATGTTTGTTATAGTTTGTACTCTACAGATTTCTTTTCCTTTGCGGACACGGGAAAATAATAAGTATAATTTATTATTAATCGACTGGTTTTCATTCTAAAATAATATACATAGGACCTCCTAATTATTATTTATCAATTACAATTTTTTTTTATCAACTAAAATATACAATAATGTGTATATTTTCACACGCTCTATAAGTACTTATTTGTAAAAATAAGTTGTGGATTTATCTCAACTTACATATTTTAAGTTTATGCGTGGATACATATATATATATATATATATATATATATATATATATATATTACCCATGTATTTGTATTATGTGTATCAAGTAGGTATAAACCAAAATATTGTATTTCATTTGGATTGCGCGTTTTTGAGACTTTATATTATTCTACTTAAAAACAAACACTAGTGTTTTAGTCTTTATGGATTCCTCAAGGATGACTAACACTATGAACACAATGCCAATGTGTATATTATACTACAATACTGCAGTATTAAAAACATTTATATTTACTATCCCAACCCTCACACTCGAGTGTGCATCATATATAATTATATCCTGGTTTATTAATTTTATTAATACCCAGTTTTCAATTTTGTTTAACATTTCATCCAAATGCTACACTTATATCATTAGTAGTTACTATATCAGTATGGAATATTATCATATTCTATCGTATCTACTTTCCGTATATTATTATGAATAAAAATTATTATTATCATTAAAATATGCGATAATTTTAAGCAGCAAAAATCGTTAGTAATGTAGTCGCGTGAATGGAATACATAAATAACAAAAAATCGTTCTCATGTAAAAACAAAACTCCAATGCTCTATTTATCAATATTTTAAATAGAAACGTAGGCAATTATTTTTTTCCAAATAAAATGTGTTCTTTGTCAATTAAATGGCTATACAAACGTGTATTATATTATATTCTGTTCCCCTGTAGCCTGCGGTGTCGATTTAAATTTTAATCGATAAAGTCGTAACAATTGTACCTACGTCACAGAATTGGTTAAAATAAATTCGATCCCTCAATACCCTAACATCCACAGAATACCTAAAGAAAAGTACCTAAAAATACGAATAGAATACCTAAGAAAAATATTGTAATAAACACTGCTAGCTTTGGATTTTAAATAAACACACGCCATAACATGGCTCGTGCAAACATTCTCGAGAGTCGAGACTCATATCATACCACGTGTGGCGATAACCCGACAAGATTTTTTATTTACACCGATATGATTCTCTCTTGACATACGTTTGAAACACAAAAAAAAAACAGTTCCATTGATATGTTTAAACACCGATCGAGGTTAACAATAAGATGATACAATAATGATGAACACGCATATGCAGTGTCTTTTATACCCACCATTCAATATGAAATTAAATAAAAGAAACGTTTCGAAACCGCAAAAAAATTAATTTTCGCCTCACCGGACTACGTTGTAATAATATAACGTTCACGTTTTTTACGATTGAAAAAAAAAATGATATGCAAAAAATGCATTCACCAACCAACATTTATAAATGCATTGCGTGATATAATTAATCAAAACGTTAATACGCTATTAAACAATTAGAGGGAATATTTTATTTTTCTATACATAATATTATATATACACTGCACATAACATTATATACATAGGTAGTTAATACTTAATATTATTCGTGTTGTAAAATATTCTATTACGATATTAATTTTAATTTAACACGTATTGGTGTTTGTTAACACATATTTAATGGTCAAAAATGGTTATTTTTTAATTATTTCTCGAAAGAAAAACAACGGATTCGTCTATAATATAATATTATTTACACTCAAGGCTGTCATCGCCGCGCGAAGTATAACAAAATGGTTCGTGATTGTGATCATGTGTTTATGTATAAAGCCATTTGTGTGTACATAATACACAATGACATAATTTGTATATATTATATTATACATATTACATACACATTTTCTTATCAAATGAAATATTCAAGTTTATAAGGTTTGACATATTATAAAGTTCTTCTCATCGATATTCCTTACTGTTTATTTTTAATTGATTGTAATCCATTTTAACTAAATTTAATAAATGAAAATGGGTTTGACTTAAAGGCTATATAATATGTGACGTGTAAATTATAACAACCAGATCGTCTTGAAATTATATTTGAGATTTAAGTTCATGGTTCCGATTTGTTTACAATCCGGTTTCAATAAATATATTAAGTACTCGCTTATAACGTAGAAAAGGTAATGCTCGATATTATTTGCTTAGATATCGGAGCTGGTATAGGTACCTAGGTATTGGAATGTTAAAAAAATTTATAAGCCGCACGAAAGGTAAAGAGCTGCAATGACCATTAGTAATTGTATATTGTACAATTACAAATTTACAATAGTAATCGATATTATTATGGATCTACGGAAATAAAATATATATAAAAAAATCAACTATACAATATCGGTAACTACGGTTAGATTAAAACTTATATTTTATAGAAATTGTTATTAAAAAATTATCAATGTACTTCTGTAGAACATAAATATATTTTTGAGCTACATAGTAACGCGTTTTGTTAATATATTATATAGTCAATTCGTATACAGGGTGATTCATTGAGCCCCCTCACCCCCTTTTTTCTTCAATAATGAAGTTATTTAAAATCGGATTATTTGAATTTTGAAATACACTCAAAAAACATTTTTTTGAATTCTTGAATATTTTTGTAGTATTTAAGGTCTTAAAGAATGACCTGTGGCTACTCAAATATTGAATTTTATACAGTAACTAAATAGTTATTATAATATGTATAATCATTAATATCCGCTGGCTTTTTTTTACTGCAGCGGCATTGATGGTATTTTTATTTTTATTTTTCTACGGAATTTTCAGAAAACACTCGTTTCTTAGTATCTAAAGATTGGTTATTAAACGCAGATCAAAAAGACTTTTTTCTCTGTAGCTTAAAAAACAAATTTAGTTCAAAAACTATTTGATGTATACCTACCTACCTGTAGTAAGCTTTTATAACAGTCTGTGTACTGTGTGTGGAGTGGCTGTGTAGTGTGTAGTGTAAGTATTGTGTAACGTGGTCTTCCCGACCTTATTACGATATTAGTTTTCCCGGGAAGCCCGAAGGATTACTTCTTTAAAGGATGAGTTTTCTGTATCTGGGAGTTTGAGCAGCACTCGTGCAAGACTTTTTTATCAATAAAAATACACGTTTGGTTTTGATAATCTAAAATACATTATAAATATATATTTTAAATGGTAGCATTGAGTATATATTAATACGAAGTACAATTATACTCAATGATTGTAGCTAGTAGGTACTTTACTGTTGATATATCGGAAGATGGCTGGTAATAATTTTATTTTTGAGTTCGCTTGTATTGATGGTGACTGTTGAACTACAACTGTCCACCGTGTGTTATTTACAAATAATAAATAATAATTTGGACGGAGTCAAAAATGTCGAGTGTATTTATTTATTTATTTTTTTTTATTGAACTTAAGCCCGGTGACTATGGGGCTATTGGCTGATTTATTTTGCATTAGTCAATTGTATAGACAGTGTGTATTTAGTGAATAATTTATACATAGGATGTATAACAAATGCTACTGTAGTAGTGTAGTGTGTTTACAATATACATATTTATTGTTTACAAAAAATAAAACTGATTTCTATTTTATCACTTCATCAATCATCAGTGATATTTAGATTTTAACCAGAATATTTGTACATAGCTATAGGCACTATAAAATATTAAACTAAAAGTTAATTTATAAGCATTTAACGTCTATAATAGATGCGCAGATTAGTATGGTATACATTTAAAGGGTACACATGTATTTCCTTGTCGGCTGTCGTACACCCTTTGTAAATATTTTAGATGCTTTTTTAAGTTATAAATTACTAATAAAAACTAACTTTGTTTCAAAATACAAAATTATTAATAACCTGGTGATCGTTGTTTTTAAAACTGCACACCCGATATGCACAGCTACTTAGCTTTTCTGACCTTAAATTTTTTTTTTTTTTAATGTCAAATACCGAACTGTATTATTATAGGTGTAATTAACATCTTGATATTTAAGAATTTATTATGATTAATACGTACATATTACTTGAACTAACTTAAAGCATAATTTACTATGCCCCACCCCTTCATCGAATCCGTACTATTTTATTTAACCTTCATAGTTTCATATTCATATGCATTGGATACAATCAGGAGCTGAAGATTACTACAGTAGGCCAACTTTTACGCGTGACTATGGAAGAGAATCCTGCTGTAGGAAAAAGGACACCCTTGGGAGACGTCATTTGAAATGGAATGATATAATTAAAAAGAATGTAGAGTCCCTGAGTGGAGGACCAGGCTGGAAAACACGCTGATAAGGAAAATCGGAGGATTGGTGTGTGTTAGGGGTGGTCTTAATGGTTGATATACGCTAAAATTAAGTTTCATATATTATATATTATTAAACCTTTTAAGATGTGAATATAGGTTACCCAATAATTATTAATTAGTAAATAATATATTTTTCCTGAGGATTATAGGTAAATAGACGATCTACATATAGTTAAACTTGATTCTTGAACAATTTTAATTATAAATATCATATTACTTGAAATAAACTATTGACTGTTAAAGATTCTATAATGTATGGGTATTCTTACAATTAATGTATATCAAACACGTTTATACTAATGTTGACCAAACAAATCAATAGATAATAATTTACGACAACAATACGTGGTATATACAAATATTTTTGGTAAATTATAATATTATTTAAAAACAATTTTGTAAAAAAAGCTTACAAAACTGTTTACTTATTGTTTTTTTTTTGTTTTAGTTGATTAGGTACATATTAAGTTTTTCTTTATGACACTACTTTTAAGGACATTATATTGCTTTTATAAAATATACCTTTATGGGGTTATAAATGAAAAGTAGCAAATTAGGTTAAAACAAATTACACTAAAACCAAATAACACTATACATAGGTTCTCAGGGCCAGGGATTGCAATCTCTGAAAATTGCAATATTTAAAAGTGGTAGATCCACTTAGTATACTTGTATATCGACAGATCTAGCCATGTAGTTAGTATAGGGAAATATATTTTATTTTTATTTTTTTATAAATAAATGGATAGGTAACAAAATTATACAAATCAAATTTTCTTTTTCTACTAACAATTAATAAGTAATAACCGATTTTTATCGCCTTGTAAATCGAGTATATTATATTATTTATAATATATTTTATGTTGTTTAAGTTTTTATCTACGACTATCGTAATAACCATATAATATATTCATGTTTGAAAGAAAAAAGGTTTGTATACCTACCAAGGAAACATCTACCTATTAATATTTTATATAAATTCGAGGCATCATTTTTAGGTCAAACGAAACAATTATAATGACCTTTAAGAGTGGTCAGCTGTCCATACTTATAATATAATTATATATTGTATCGTACTATCGTTGTGCGCTGCAGTAGGTATATAGGAATATGCAGAGAATTCTAAATAATACAATTTATGTATGATTGTATGAATCCAATACCGATATAATTATTTTATACATGATATATATATAAAAAAAAAGCTAAAACTATTTTCCTCAAAACACACACATAGATTGGGATAAAAAAAAATGTATCAGTAAAATAATATTTTAAGTGTTTTACAATTTTATTTAAAGTTATATGAATTATTATGATTTGTAAATTAATATTTCTAGTTTCTACATCACACATTATTTTTCGACCATGTACGGCGAAACATTTATAATAATATTATAATTACTATTTACGGCAATAATAATAATAATAATAGTAATAATGTAACTGCCTACCTATTTTAAGTAAAAAAACAATCTACACACACAGGCAGTCGTACCTATATAATAATCGTGTAATATTATTTACGTGTGCGTGTCGTCGTCGGTAATGTGAAATGTGCAGACATGACGTGTCCATATAGTTTTGTGTTTAAGCACTACGTATAGTGGGTCGAAAATTGAGATGTCGATGGTCCGATTGTCGTGTGTGTTCGTAAGGGATTATATTGTTAAAAAATATATCCACGTGTTAATTGCCATAATAATATACCTACGATTACGGTTCGAAATAAAACATTTAAAAAAAACGTCTGAGGTTCGCACGTGCCTCACACAAATCCCTCGTTGCAGAATACACACTCCGGTAGGCCATCATTATAATATTATAATTTCGTTCTCGTCTTGTCAGCCTGCCAAATCTATTTCACCGCATAAAATACCGCAACTGAATTGTACGGGATTGTCATAAAATAATTTATATTATTATGAATCTTTGGTCGTGTATCTATATATAGTAGGTAGTGTTATCGACCGAAAAAAATCAACTAATAAAGTCACCTAATGATATTATAATATGATTTGGTATTTATTACTTACGATTTACCTACGACAAATTGCACAACCCACAAACGCATATTATATATTATTATATACGCGCGATTTGCGTTAAATATCCCCGTAATTTTATTATAGTCGTTCTTAATTCCCTGCACTATTATAATTATTGTCACGAAGTATTACCTAATGTGATAATGTCTCACAGTCCAATTTTAGTATATTTTTTACTGACGAATATCAATTTTTATTTGCATTCAAAGAAATTCGTTACCTACTACGAAATTGTTTAAATAATTAATTTAAATGATTTTTTTTTTTTTAATCGATATATTGAATTTACATTTTATACCGCTTTTGTTTATACATAAAAATATAAAAGATAGGTATATCTTGCCCAATACGCAGAGTACTTTTAAAATAATTTTATAGCGTATCGAAGTGAAATGATTTGTCTGTTGTCAAACTGATCTATCGTAATAGAAATATAGTTCACACAATTCTGCGTGGTGGGTGTCTAATTCGTAATACTTTCTACTGCAATATAATTTATTATCTGTAAAAATTCTAAAACTCAAAAATTGGTTTACAAACCAATTAAGTCTTATTTAGAATGTAACCGTTGAGGTCGGTACCTCATAAATCGTGCATCCTAATGGGACGTGCTAATACTACTTATACAGAGTGTGTCGGATTGTTTCGTACAAACTTTGAGAATGATCTCATTTTAGTAAATGTCGAATGGAATCAAAATGGAAAGCGATTTTGAGATTTACAATAAGATATATACTTATAGTGTTTACCTCATATTTAAGTATTTTATTCTCAATAAGTACATGTACATTTTAGAATACCTATATCATTGTTCATTTTTTTATTTTTTTAATAAGTCCTCACATTTTTATTTTACTCAAAAATGAATTTCCTCACACGACAAGTTTTGTGATTGTTTAATCCTTAAAAATCCCAAATTCACAAAAGCATCCTGTACAAACAAAAATATGATTTTAATCTGTTTACTTGATTAATGAATACTAATCAATAATAATTAGGTACAGTAATTGCTTAAATGTGTAACCATAAATTTACATAATATTATACAATTATTCAAAATAAAAATAAATAGTTTGGTTTGTAACGTTTTTGAAGTTTATATACAGAACAAAGTAAATAAAATCAACACTATTCACGAATTTAAATTAGGTGTTTAAAATTGACGCGTTATGTATTTTGTCATTGGAAGTTGAATAATTGTAGTTTTCAAAGTTCAAAATGTTTAAATGCCTACATTATAATTGTGTTTCACGAGTTTATAAATTAATACACATACTATTCGTAATTCAACGACTTCGTGTTTAAATAAACACAGATTAGATTTATATTTTCACGTTTAAATCACAACGATCACGAGTAACAAAAACGCGACAAAGACGTAACTATGATGGCGACTGCAGTAATGTTAGTGTAGGCTGTAGGTAATATGATAATAATTGCACTCTGGCCTTAGATTTCAAATCGTCAATATGTCAGTCTTTCGTGTTTATATTTTCTATCGACTATGTACGATAGTAGGTAAATCGTAGTTGTTACGTAGGTCTTATATAATATATTATGGGTAAAAACTAAAAACAAAACTGCGATCTGGATCGCATAGACGCATGTAAAATATATGCGATAGGTACATGTAAATAAACATCGAGAGGGAACAAACATCTCTCGGCAACGCGAGGGCAACAATATTGTACTTTACCGACAAAAATCATTTCCTTGTTCATCCCACCCATCACCCGGCTGTATTGCGGAAATATAATATAATGTACAAAGCAAAAAGTTATAATTATTTTGGATCTTTAAGATTTTTTTTATTGAATTTGATAATTTTACCTATGTACCTTTAATATAATGAATATTAAATACACATACTCGCAAAGAGATCTAAAATTTCAAATCATTTTAAATAGCTCAAAAAGTAACGAAATATTTTTTAAATTTCGTATTTTATAGTCAATGCGCAAACCACCGCAATCGTGGCAATGATTTGAATATCACATTATATAGGTACCTAGTATATTATTAAATATTTTATATTTATTGAATTGGACGAATCCAGAAGAAAACATTGTTCATTAATAACTGTGGTAGGTACACACACTTTATCGATGGTTATAGATACGCCGTAGCATTATATAATTTTACGTTGATATATTTAATATATAATGTAACACAAATAAAAACATTATGGACATATTATATTGAATAGGTATATCATAATAATATCATACACATCACACAAGCAGTATCACTACGAATATTATAATATATTATTATTCTAATATATAATATCATGATTAAATGATTATCATTATACGGTCGTACACAAGATTAATATGATAATAATGCATTATGCAGTTATGCGTGCAATTAACTCCAGGTAGCTACTCAAATACATCAAAGCATCAATACTGCAGTATAATTAGATAGATACCTATAAATTAATAACTATAATATTATACACAATACACCCAAGGGCATCCAAAGATAATCATTTCTAAAGTCGCTGTAAATTAAATTTGAAAAATTTCAACCATAACTCCCTTTCAAATTTACCTGTATAACTTATTTGAAAACGACAAAATTAGTAAATTAACGATATTTTAACTTACTGAATTGTTGCTCTGCGCAACTTGTGCCTATATAGGTATGACAAGAATATTTTTGATAATTTTCACAGATCGTATGGGCTTTTCTAAACATGATTGCGAATAATCCTAACTTACCTCCTTAAATAATAGTACCAAAGGTATATTTATTTTAAAAATGTTGATACCAAAATCCTGGTTTTGAATAAAATCTCAGCGGGACTACCGCCCTTATACGGTCGTGGCCGTACACATCGTACGACTTCGGCTATGTACCTATACTTTATGTCTACTTCTACAAAGCACGGTCAATACCTATAATACTTATACCTTATATATAATATATATAACATCTGAGTCTCCAATACATGATAATAATATGTGTTCTCTATGTTTGTATAGATTACAAACATTATAGACACGAGTTGATAAATAAACAATAATAATCAACTGCAGTGAGACTTACGAAATATGACGCGCGTCGTTGTCGCGGTTCGTTTTTCTGGTAGTCGTGGTTGGCGGCGATCGACACGGATTTTCTCTGGCGCTTTATGCTACGCACACATTTATACGCACGCCTAATGTAGATAATATTAAAGATCTAAAAGGTCGATTTGACGTGCTGCAGACTTCGGTCTTGTGTCGGTCTCAGACGACGGAAAAAACGGTATCGCCTTAAACTCGTGCGAAAAAATAAACACGTGATGGAAACGATATTGCTCGCGCTAGGAACGTATTATTATAATATTTTATCGTCGTGACAAACAATAATAATATTAACAGTATACACTCACTCACTGTACGCGTATAATCGGCGGAAAAAAAACCGTATTAAAAATCGTGTACAACAATATTGTAATAATATGACGCGCGAGGACGGGCGACGCGTTGACGGCCGTGTTCTCAGACCGACGGCGGTCAAACGTTTAAAAAACGAAAAACCTCCACGCGCCGCCACTGCCGCCGAGCGCGCCGCCGATGCACGCAGGAAACGTCAGGCGGCGCGGCGGCGGCTCGTTCTGGCGGGGAAAAGAGTGAGAAAAAAACGGTTCACCGGCGGAAGTTTTGCAGCGATCGGTCGCGCACATAATTATACGCTGTACCCTTACCTAGGTTATGGTATTATCTGCGGCTCGTATAATATATAGGTACCTACCTACTTTATAGGCTTTTTTTTCCTCCTGTCACATATATTATTATTTCTATTGTGTCATCGGAATGACATTATCGTAGTCTGCTGCTCGCCATATTATATGCCAGTATAATATATAAATACCCGTCACCGTCGTTGACGTCGTCGAACGGGTTTCCTCCACCACACTGCGTGTTTTTCCCAGACGGGAAATCCACTGTCCTGACAACAGCTCTTCCGTATCTTTTTTTAACAAAAAAAAAATGTATTTTACGCACACACATTTTATCCCCTACGCTATATTATATTGTCTGAGTGATAACATCATAACAGCGTGGCGTGTGTCTGTTAATTTTTTCTCAAAAACAACCCCGCGGATTTTGTTGGAATTTCGTCAATGGATAATATAGGGGTTTCTCGATAAAATTCATCAATGACTCGTCACCGAAGAAATTCGTGTTTTTAAGTTATGCTCGACATTTTGAAAAATGTTCTCAAAAATCCGAAATATTGAAATCGAGAGAACACAAAATATTCGAAACATATTGTTGTTCCATTAAAAAGATAAAAAAGTCGATTTTTATAATAATTTTAATTACGTGTGGGGTTATGTCGTGAAAGACGCCATAAATAAAGGAGTAAAATGAATAATAAAAAAATATTATACACGGTTATAGTTATTATAATATTATGGTATGATTAATATAGGTACGCGAAACGGGCGCGCTAACACGTAATTGACGGTACTGCGAATTCGGTGGTAATTGGTAATAGTCGGCGACACTTATAAGTTATAAGTTATAGATAACTTGGATATTTCAGAAAGACAACGTAACGGGATCAGATTAATTATAAATGAATTATGTAATGATATTACATATTGAAGCTAAATGCTAATATAATTACTGGAGGAAATTCGCGAAAAGATGTGATATTCCGAGAATTAGTCTAAGACCCTATCATATAGGTCAAGTTGGCTGTACCATTCCAAAGACATAAATTTCCCGTTAGACTAGCATTTTCTGTACGACAACTCACAAGGTTCAGGGTTAAATATTTGTGTATGTTGGTGTAGACTTACAAACACTAGTTTTTATGTACGGAATTGTTGCTAATTACGTCGCTTTTTCTCCAGTGAAATGAAAAAGAAGTATAAAAATGCTTTTACCACAAGAAAATCCTCGTCAGTCATGCTCATCACACTTTTAATATAGTTTGGAAAGGAACATTAATACATAATAATATGTACAGACTATATTCTAATAATTGTTATAATGTACAAAATAATCATTAACAAATAATAGATTTCGATTATGAAACTATCTTTTCCAGACTCTTGAAGTCCAGACGACTTGAATGATTTCGACCTAATCTAAATTGATCTGAAATCGCCGAATCATTAAAACCATCACCTCAAATTGTGTAGGTACATATTATATATAAAACGCTCTAATAACTCGCACTAAATTTTCGTTTTTCTTTAAGAAAAATATATAAATAACACATTATGTATTAACATATTCAAACAAATATATGGTCATGAAGTTAGCCCCCCCACTTTGGCGGATTCACTTCAAACCAGCGGCAATATTTAGCAAATTAATTGCAAATAATTGCAAATTGGTTTTTAGAATTTGCAAATTTAGTGCACGCTCGCAAACTAAAAAAATGATTTGGGGGGGGCTAACTTCATGCAGCCCCCCACTTTGTCCGATCCGTTCCTAACCAACGCCAATATTTAGCAAATTAATTGCAAATAATTGCAAATTGGTTATTAGAATTTGCAAAACAAAATTGGAATTTTGGGTGAATTTTTTAAAAAATCGATAAAAGTCGCATTTTTTTATAAAGTCCGAATTTTTTTATCAAAAATCGATTTTTTTTTTTTTTTATTAATTTTCCTTGAAATACAGATTTTTATTGATTTTTATCCAACAGATACATTTTTTTAGACTAGATTTTTTAAATTATGATTTTTTCCATCAAACAGATTTGTATTCAATTTATATTTTTTACAAAAAATCTAAATTGAATTAAATTCTAAAAAAAATCTGTTAGATAAAAAAGCAATAAAAAAAACTAATAAAAAATGTAAAATCAATAAAAAAACCATATTTGATAAGAAAAAATTTTGGGTAAAAAATTCACTTTAAAAATATTAATTAAAATATGTTTGATAAAATAATCTTATTATATAAAAATTCTTAGTAAAATTAAAATCTTAAAAAATCTGTTTGATAAAAAATCTATATTTAATAAAAAATATCTAAATTTGATAAGACATTTTATTTTTAAAATAATCTGTATTTTAAAAAAGAAATCTAAATTTGAAAAAAAAATCAATAAAAATTCTGTATTAAATAAAAAAATATGTACTTGATAAAAAGATTTTGGTATATTTGAAAAAAAATTAATAAAAAATCTATATTTGATAAAACCATTAAAATTTGCAAATCAAAATTCGTCCGATCCGTTCCAAACCAATAGCAATATTTAGCAAATTAATTGCAAATTGGTGAAAATATTTTTGTATTATTGTTATAATGTTTATGAATGTCTATGAATTTTACGAACACTAACACTAACACAAAAACTAACACTTCTTGCGATCCGATCCAAACAAACTCCAATATTTAGCAAATTAATAACAAATAATTGCAAATTGGTTTTTAGAATACGATTATATGATTATATGATTTATTATTTGTATTTTGTTTCTCTTATTTATTACACCATGCTACTAAACAGTGTCGAGCTTCTGTAATATACATTATTTTTGCACTATTTATAAATATTTTACTTTTAAGAATTTTCAATAAACATAATTTTTACTAATTACTTTTAGTGTTTTGATATTTTATATTTATAATCCTTAATTAGTATATTCAATTTATTGTTTTTATTTAAAATTAATTCAATACTTTAATTTTAATTTTAATTAAATGTATTAATTATTTATGTATAAATCATTATTATTAATTATTCTTATAACTTTTAGATACCTATACCTAGTAAACTTACATAATTTTAATTAATTATTTTTAGAAATCTTTTTGATCATTATTATTAAATTTAAAAAAATTCATAAACATTCATAAACATTATAACAATAATACAAATATATTTTCACCAATTTGCAATTATTTGCAATTAATTTACTAAATTTAATATTATCACTGGTTTGAAACGAATCGGAAAAAGTGGGGGATGTGTGTATTAAATAAAAAATCTATATTTGATAAAACCATTAAAATTAAAAAAAAAATCAGTATTTAATTAAAAAATCTGTATTTAATAAAAATTTATATTTGATAAAAAAATCGATATAAAATATATATTTGTTAAAAGAATCTATGTTTAATAAAAAATCTGTATTTAATAAAATGATCAATGCTAATAGAAACTATAAATTAAAGTGACTAAAGATATATATATATTAAATATAATAATTATAATGATTCAAAATGATAAATCTCTGTTTTAAATATTTTTTAATCATTTATTGTAGACAATTTTGTTTATTAAATTTGTAAATATTTTTTTTATATGATTTTTTTAAATTATATTATTTATTTAATAAGTTTTAACTAATTATTATGTTTTTTATTAGTTTCATATTATTTCCACATTTATTTTATAAATTATTTCTGAGCCATTTTTGGCCATTTTAAAAAAAAATATATTTTTCGTTAATTATTAATATTATACAGAATTGTACCTACTAATTATTTTGTAAATTACAATTTACATTTGCAAATTCAAAAACCGATTTGCAATTATTTGCAATTAGATTTCTAAACATTGACCTTGGTAAAAATAAATTGTTTTATCAAATTTAGATTTTTTTATTAAACAAATTTTTATTAAATACAGATTTTTTAATAAAATACTGTTTTTTTTTTAATTTTTATGGTTTTATCAAATATAGATTTTTTATTGATTTTTCTTCAAATATACCAAAATCCTTTTATCAAGTACATATTTTTTTATTTAATACAGAATTTTTATTGATTTTTTTTTCAAATTTAGATTTCTTTTTTAAAATACAGATTATTTTAAAAATAAAATGTCTTATCAAATTTAGATTTTTTTTATTAAATATAGATTTTTTATCAAACAGATTTTTTTAAGATTTTAATTTTACTAAGAATTTTTATATAGTAAGATTATTTTATCAAACATATTTTAATTAATATTTTTAAAGTGAATTTTTTAACCAAAAATTTTTTTTATCAAATATGGTTTTTTTATTGATTTTACATTTTTATTATTTTTTTTTTATTGCTTTTTAATCTAACAGATTTTTTTTAGAATTTAATTCAATTTAGATTTTTTGTAAAAAATATAAATTGAATACAAATCTGTTTGATGGAAAATTCATAATTTAAAAAATCTAGTCTAAAAAAATGTATCTGTTGGATAAAAATCAATAAAAATCTGTATCTCAAGGAAAATTAATAAAAAAAAAAATCGATTTTTGATAAAAAAAAATGCGACTTTTATCGTTTTTTTAAAAAATTCGCCAAAATTCCAATTTTGATTTGCAACTTCTAAAAACCAATTTGCAATTATTTGCAATTAATTTGTTAAATATTGACGTTGGTTTGGAACGGATCGGACGAAGTGGGGGGGCTAACCAAATTTGCAAAAAAATTCGCCAAAATTCCAATTTTGATTTGCAATTTCTAAAAACCAATTTGCAATTATTTTGCAATTAATTTGCTAAATATTGGTGTTGGTTTGGAACGGATCGGACAAAGTGGGGGGCTGCATGAAGTTAGCCCCCCCAAAACATTTTTTTAGTTTGCGAGCGTGCACTAAATTTGCAAATTCTAAAAACCAATTTGCAATTATTTGCAATTAATTTGCTAAATATTGCCGCTGGTTTGAAGTGAATCCGCCAAAGTGGGGGGGCTAACTTCATGACCATAGCAAATATATAATTTTTGAAATACTATACCCGAGCTAAAATCTCTGCCAGTCGTGGTCACTCATTATTATTTACATTATTGTCTACATTATTATTTATTACTTATTAGTTACCTATTACAAACAAATTTTATACTCCACGACCCACGTTCTGCACATATGGATGATAATATGGGTGTGATACTATGATAGTTTTAATTTCTATTTTTTGCTCATAATATTTCATATGAGCCGATATATATCATATTATTATACTTGATACAATTACTTATTACCAAATCCTATAGTAAATTAATCCCTTTAACAATTTTTTGTCCCTTGTCATCGTATCATTCGTAGAAATATACGTTATACAATTGTAATTACAACGTTATATAATTCTATATTTAATTATACAGTATAATTAATAAACCATACAAGTAATCGTAATGGTGAAAATGACATTTTAGACCGTATTATACCGTAATTATATTATATTGTACTCGTGTCAATCATCTTCACGATGATATACTTGGATTAAGTATATTGAAGAACCGGGAAAATAAGTATCGCTCATCTCTCTATTCTCTAATACCTACCTATTTATTAGTATACTGTATATAGTTTTTTATCTTGTTTACGAGTATATTAAATAATACTACAGCATTATAGGTATCTTACAGAGTATATATTTTAAGTGGCTTAGATAGAGGATTTGAAAATAGTTCATTTAACCATTGTCAATTTATCCTCTATAACACGCGTGATGATTTAAAAACACGCGATTCATTCGGTCCTGCAAAACACGAATAACATACTCGCGATACGGTTTCGTATCCCATATATAAACGGTAGGGAAGTATATATAGACATATTACAAACAATTTTAAAGGGAGAATGGGGACGTACGCGTATTCTAAGGGTGCGGATACTAAAACGCGCGTCGTCGGAATCATGCTTATGATTACGATGTTAATCTCTATATACATTATAAAAATTTGTCCAAAACTTATGCCACATCGAGCCTTATAATGTGACCTTCAACTGGGTTTTGTGTATAATATTATAATCAAAGGCCAATGAACCACACGACGGTGGTTAGGTTAGGTTGGGTTGTAGACATTTTTTTTTTTTGAAAACGGTAGACAAACTTATGAGTAATCTTATATTACATTTTCAAATCTTAGATTTAAAAAGAAAAATTTTTATGAATTCTCAACTCAAAATAATTTGCTAATTTTCGTGATTTTTCGGTATTTTGTAAAATTTGAACTTTAAATGCTTATAAATAAAAACTGTGACTAAGGATTTTTAATTTTTTTCATCTGCCTTTGAAACAATAACCTAGGTCCTAGGAGCCTTCTATTAAATTTTCAAGCTTTTTTACTCTACAGGTAAAATTTTATTGATATTTATAGAAAAAAAAACTAAAAAAAATGGAAATTGACAATGTCCGTAAATAGCTCAAAATAAGTCAAAATATTTGGAAAATGTTATGGTATATAGGAAATTCAATCATAAACATTCAGTCAAAATTTCATGTCCCTACGGTCATTTGTTTTAGAGTTACACCAAAAACCAAAATCGATTTTCTCGAAAACAGATTTTGCGTAAAAATTCCCGTTTTTCCTTAATTTTTCTTTTGTTTTTCACGTCGCTTTTGAAAACTACTGGGAAATTTACTTTTGACCCCCCCAAAGTACCAACTAGATTCTCTTTCCTATCAAAAAAGTTACTGTTGAAGAAAATCCAAGCACTTTTACTGTCCTAAAAGGTGATGACAAACACAAAAATAAAAAAAAAACACACATTGTAAAATCAATACATTCATCGCTTCGCTCAGAATCTAAAATAAATGAAAAATACAAAAAAAACATACATCATTGTAAAATCAATACATTCATCGCTTCGCTCAGAATCTAAAAATAGAACGTTATCTTTTAGCTTTTATTTGCGTGACAAAACTTTTACTGCCCGTGTAAACCAATCGAATACATATATAAAATAATTATAAAACTAAAAACAAAGAACGCAAAAAAGAAACTATATACCTACATAAAATATTCATATTTGGCGATCGTATACATATAGGGTTCGGATAATATGGGTATATGCAGATATAGAAGGGACGGTGAAAATATGGATGGGTACCCATTTAATCACTGTAATTATTTTATGTTTCCGATTATTTAGTTTACAAAAAATTAATTCTGGGTGTTTACTACTAAATGATACGTATAAAATGTCGAAAATATATCGAATGAAGTCACAAAAAATATACATATTTGCCACACGTCAACGACTTGACTATCAAAAACTTTATCCCTCACATCAAATTATCTACAGTTAAAGTAACTACAACTGCAGATTCCATCATATCGTTAGTTTTATGTCTTTCCCCGATTTCTATATTTGGAGTGCTCAAATGCTTATACAAAGTATATTAACTATAATTACACTATCTCTGATATAAAATCTTATTTCTGATTTTTACTGTATTGGCCCATAAGCCATAGGTCATAGGTGCACGTCCTATGTCTGCAAAACCAGAACGAGGGGCTAAAAGCGTATAATAAGCACATATGCATCATGAATGAGCATGATACCCTTCTGATGATAACTTTATGGTTAGCGAAATCAATAAATCATACAAATTAGTAATTAGGTGATAGGTATAATCATACTATGAAAAATACGAGAAATTAAGTGAGATTTCAGTTGTTAACAAATAAAAACCAACCAGTCGAGAGTTATAAATATTGGGTAATAAAATAAAATAACAAGTAATTATTTAAAATTATTGAAAGCATAGTGTATTCAAATATATAATTAGAAAAAATCATTTCTGGTAAATTTTAATATTTATATAATAACATCAATATTTTGCTATAATGAATATTGAATATTATATAGTATAATATACTATATACCTAATTTAAAAGTCAACTAAATTAATTCGGTAACCGGAAGTAGCCACAGATGGTAGACATTGTGAGTCGCAGTAGTTATATTATTTTGTCATCCACGTGACCCACAGTGGACGGCTGTCTGTTCGGAAAAACGCAGTAGGAGAAACAACGGGTGGACCGAGGGCTTTTGATTTTAAAAAGATTTAAAAGGACTTGTAAGTCTACTAAAATTCTGTGATAATAGGTACGCCACGTCACCACTCACCACTGTATACTTGTAAAGCGTATCATAAATCAAACAACGAATAAATTATGAGATAAATGGTTGATGTTTATATTATAATTTGAACATAAATCATAAACTTTACTTTAACGTTTCATATTATATACGTTCCGCATGTAGTTACTATAGGTACCTAAGAAATTTGAATATAAGAAGAACATATTATTGTTTAAATAAGAGTATAAGACAGAAAATCCAACATTTATTTCAATTGAATAAATTATATTTATGTTATTTCAGAATCCAGATTGTAATATTAGCCATTAGGTAACATTATTTTTTTTCCACGGACATTTTTAATCGGAAAATTAAAATGTATATTTAGGTATGTAAAAATTATTTAACTTGATTATTTGTTGACCACAATGAAAACATTTTTAAAACAACCTTGACATTACACATTTACACAGTCAAATTTTAAGTAATAATCAAATTAATAAAATCAAATTCCGATATATTTTAATATTTACCATATTATCAAACAACTTCTCAATGGTGAATAATTACATTAAGAAAGTGTTCGGACGAGTTCTGTGATGCCCAAAGGTGATGTGTAATACTGTGTTCGATCGCATCAAATATAGGTATATAGGTACAGTATAACTATATAATATTACTTATTAATTTATTAGTTATTTGGCTTTGGCTAGGTATTACGCCATGCAGTATGCACTACTCGCCTGCCACTCGAACACAAAAAATTCAAGTTTGAAACGCGGTTTCAAAAAAAAAATGTGTGAAATAGTCAAGGTCACGTTTGTTTTTAAAACAAGTTTTTTTTTAAACATATTACAAATATTGTAAGAAAAACGTTCTTGCAAGACACTAAAATCAATGTAAGCAACAATAATACGCGCCCAATACAAATATTATTTATGATGCGCTGGTTGCCAGAATTTGGCATAGAACTTAAGTATAATTAACCGAAGATAAAAACAAAACAACAGATTTATCAGACAGAATAATCGAATACATCGCTGACTTTTAATACATGTTTCAGAAACTTTCGTATACGCATTCAAGGACGTGAGCATTGCGAGCATAATGCATATATTATAATATTATAATATGTAGAATATATATGGTACATAATATTTAGAAAAATAACTCCAAACAGACTGAAATAACAAGAACGCTAATAAAGAAAAGAAAATTTAAAAAATGTTGACATGACATATAGGCTTATAGATTTTCTACGATTCTCGCTTAATAATTTGTTTCAATTGTTTTTATTCTGTTTAAGTATGTTGCGTGTAGATAGTTACCTATTAGTAAATTTACATAGAATAGAAAATGTATACTATACGACTTAATATAATGTAGACTTATAGTTTTAAATTGCTTTAGTTACCCCTTCAATATTGCCGTTTCAGAAGGTATATCTAACACCCTTACCAATAGTAACGCGAGGGTGGAAATTAGTGGGTCGTACGACATACAAACCCCTCACAGTACCTTTTTTTATATCTTCAAACTAACAATAAAATTACACCATGAGATTTGGTACAAAATACTCATTAAAAAATTGGAACTATTTCGTTTTTTTACGTTTTTGGCACTATTGTGATGCTCCAAGTAAAAAATAAAATAAAAACATGTGACACATCATAGTACTTACATTAGTCTGGTAATTGTGTACGTTAGATTTGAGTTAACGTAAATCGCCATCATAAGGTTTAAGTTGTGTGTTGTAATAGTTCCCAGTGGGATTAGATCAAGAGGTCATTATTTTAATATTTTTTTTATATACATCAACGATAGGGTTATAGCTTAATTTAGGTTAAACATTAAATTAAATTATAAATTTCAATTTTTGAATAGTTGGTTGTATTTTTGCAACGTTTATTATTAATTTTGTTAAATCAAGAAATGTCTGCACTCAGCAGTACATATTACCAAAGGTTCCTATTTTATCGTAAGCTGTATAAGTCTTGTGCTTCTTAAATCAGTTTAATCTTTAATTCCATCGTCGTATCATGTCAAAGCGTTAATATATATATATATTAATATTATATTATTATACTATTTGTCTTATAAAGCATCATCATTAATTAATGACTGTACTAAAACGACAACTTTTAGCACAGCGTTCAATATTACATAATAATATTAGTGTTGACTCTATCGAAATCATTACTTGATTTTCAAGTTTTTAAAGAGTTATATAACTTCAGTGCTTTTTTATTTCACTGTTATTATACATTTATACCAATATACCATTATTATATTCAGAAGCAACTTTTTGTTTGGAATTCATTATAAGTAAGTGGTAATAATAATGCTGCTGAAAAAATCGACATTATTATAATATATTATATTATTATGTACGCAATATGCTGGCAATGAGAAGTTCTATTCGATTAAATAATAAGTATGATGAGACAATATGTTGACAATAAACCACTATACAAAATTCAGCCGGTTGGTCTCAATCCAAAACAATCTTATTCTTAAGCACGGAATCGTGTTAATTTGATCGTTAAATATATTATTTTAACTTTGCAGGATCTAGTGTTATTTTGATTGTCACACAATTACATGACCGTGCCATAAATCGTAAAATTGTTGACAAAAGTTCAACGAAATGTCGTCTATCTTGTTTAAGTCAAAGTACCTACCTAATTATAAAATGTAATTATTTTATTTTAATGATTTAATTAAATCGAAGCATATAAAATATATAAAACACTTTTATTATTAAGTGTGTGTATATACAGACGACAATGTGTCTTCAATACGAAAATAAACCAAGCGCGGTTATAAATAATAATATACACGTGACGTTTGTTTTCAGGAGTATTAAATAGGCAACTTTTCAATCTTATCTCGTGACATACGTCGCGTAATGCGTAGGATACGATTATTAAATTATTATGTATTATAATTTATAATATATCATTCTTTATATATATAATTCTACTGTACGTGTGTTGTGATTGAACTCCTCCTAAACGGTTGGACCGATTTGAATGAATTTTTTTGTATGCGTTTGGGTGACGCCCCGGATGGTTTAGATTCACATATCATCCCCCTAGGTCCAATTAGGGGATGTGCTCAAACGGGGATCTAGAGATTTACGGTGGAAATTTTTGTCTATAAATGGTTACCATGGGTTTTAAAACTATTATAATAATAATTATTGGTTGCCGTGAAATCGGTGTATTCATTCAATGCATTTAATTTGTTTGTACGCTGTTTTTTGATATTATACCTATGTATCGCAATTACGTAAATATTGAGCGTATTATACTCACATATAAGTTACGTACATAATGCTTGCTCTGTCTTTGTGGACGAGGGGGAAATATTGGTCGACAGACTCGGCATTCACAATTAGTCCAGCCGTTTAGGAGGAGTTCAGTGACATACTTGGTATAACTTTGATACTTCAGAGTTAAATTATAAAGTTACGTACAAACAGCACGGGGTCCGCGATCTACCACAGGTAGATTGCCTACCTGATAATATACTGCTGCGAATCAGAATTTTCATTCCAGGCAACAGAAAAGTTAAGATAAATTTTGAACATCATACACCGAATATTAAATAATGAATTTAACAAAGTTTGAGTCATATATAATTGGTACATTTAACGGGAAACGAAGTGCACGGGATCAGCTAGTATAATATATAATCTATAGTTAATAACTTAATATTTTAATATATTATTTCTTCTTCTTCTTCTTCTTCTTCTTCTTCTTCTTCTTCTTCTTCTTGCATTGGCCAAACTACTCTCTAATAGTAAATTAAACATACTTCCTGAAGTTCAAATTTAATTTCGAAAAAATAGTTGAATTTATAATCTTCCATAGTCTAGACTATGCTCTTTAGGAATCACATTCTTGATTTAAAATTAGATGTGCCCAAAATAAATACAAATGTAATGCAATTATTTCATGGGATTTTTGAAAAAAATCTTAATTTTAAGGTCCTTTAAAAATTAAAATCGACTTCCTAAAAAGCATAAATGTTTTGTCAAAAAGGTTATACATGTATAAAAATTAAAATCGGACATTCTGAAGTATGTGTAATTTACCACAGCTTATATTGGTCTAAAACGTATGAAAAATACGTGCACTGCGATCCCCTTAACATTAAATTGTTTTTACCATTAATATGATGTTGATTTATTCACACAATAAACATATAGAGTTCGTAATTGTTAGTAATTAAATATCACTAAAACCATTAAACGCACAATACACACATATCACAAATCCATAAGAAAATCATCTTATATATTTATAGTATACTTTTCAATGACATTAGTTGTATACTTGTGTTAGTGCGTGGGTATATTAAGATTAATTTCTTTGATATAACTACAATTTTACATTTTTACCTCCAATCAACCGTATTAGGTATATTATATTTATATACAGTATAATTATTGCCGTACCTACATATTTTAGAATATTAATTACTTACTAATTATTATAGGTACTAGGTATATATTATATAGGGTGCCTCGCCAGTCGCCGGAACGTAATAATATCAATAATGCACTGAATTTTAATAAATTGTATGTATGCTTAACTACATTCTAGTACCTATACAGGAACCAGAAGTTTTTTTTATTTTTGTTTAGTGGGGAAATAAGAAAGTTTTTGCAAAATATTATAAAATATTAACTTAAATATACCAGTTAGACACCATGTCAACTGTTAAATATTTAGCATGTAACTATGTGTTCGACATTTGGTTATAGACTAGACTGATTACGACGGAAACATACAAATTTATTATCTAGTAGATAAAAATAGAAAACTATGGTAAAATACTGTTTTGAATAACGTTTGAATGTAAAAAAATTGACACAAAACAAAAGTATTAAACATTATGATACGCACAGATAGAATAATGATGATAAGACGTAATAACTACATATTTCATATTGTGAATGATTGCTTAAAATCAAACGGAAACCAATTCGGATCATAGTTGAATGAAAGTATATGAGAAGTGTGATATGGGAAATGGGACCCAATTCGGCCGCATCAGCGTAAAGATCGTGCAGGGAAAAAAATACGGTATCAACCGGTGTCTGAACTGCATTATATTGGGTAATTATATGCGCTCACCTCCACACATCGGCTTACGAACAAATTATAAATATAAATTATTATAATTATTATACCGAGCATAGGGTAATAAGTAAATTAAATAACTAATAGACATTATAATATTATATTATACTAATACCAAAAATAACGGCTGTTCATTATGAGCGTGGTGTAACTGTATAGGTGCAATTTGTTTGGTCGTTTTAACATAATTTCTTTTTTTACGAAAACAATTTAATATTGTATTATGACCGTTCGTCGCGCAATATTTACCATATAATTATATAGTTATTTGCACACTTTTTAAAACCATTTTAAACCCACTCGATTTAAACGCACACACTTGAAATCGATTGTTCTAAATCGGTTTAGTTCGTGTAATTAAGTAGTATATTTTATGGGTGGACTACACTACTACAGGTGGAGATCAGAGGCGACAATATTCAGTATTGCACAGTTATGTGTTCAGAGCTTAACCCTTCAATTTGTGATTTAACCCAACTGTATAATAAAAATATGTATGTTTAATATATTATTATGCATATATTATACCTATGCATTATATTTACTGCGTATACCTTAGAAGTTAGTCGAGTCGTGTGTAAAAGTTACTCTATTTCAAATTTTTCATGAATTTAAATAGTAGTAGGGTTAAACAAAATGTCAATATGCATAGGTGCGTATAAAAACGCAAGTACTGGTGAAAAACCACCACAACGACGTTTGTATAAATCCCCCGTACTGCTGCACTTATACATATTTTAAAATACACGACTATCGTCTGAGCCGAATCGTATTTTTATTTTTTAAGTTTGAACATTCGCCAAAACCCACTCATGATTAACGTCCTGTATTGTTTTTTTGAAATATATATTATAAAAATAATATATTTTTTTTATCTAGCTTGGATAGTAAAAAACTAAAAATCACAAAGCACAAACATTCAAAATTTTAAATTAAGTGAAAATACGATTTGATTAGGTACCTAATTGTCTTAAGATTTAGGTATTTTCTATACCTACCTAGTACTGTAATAGTGAAAGCTAAGACAATTTTTTTGTAACTATAGAATACAAAAACTTAGTTTTCAATTTAAATGTCAAAGTCTTATCGTATATATAGGTACCTAGTGACATTAATGTATTATTGTGTATTTTTAAACAGTTTAGTACAAATAAATATCTTATAAGTTTATATTGATAATTTATTTCTGATTAATAATTAATTAAATTGGCACCCGCACAATTTGTGATAAAAGCGCGATTCTATTTATTTTTCACATACAAGTGTTTTATACGCGAATCGAGTATTCAAATACCTGTGTCAATATTATTATTTGTTGTTTGTTTTTAATATCGTATACACTTGTATTTAAATGTGAATATTATAATATGAATGAATAAAGTAAACAAATTAATACCTTTTAACGGGTAGAAAATACCATTGATTATAAATGCTAGTATTTATAATCAATGGTAAGTACTACCTATTGGCTATTATTGAATTAAAAGCAAACCAACAAATAACTAAAAGAAATAGCGTAAAAACCAAAAAATAATAGGATGAATTCACGTTCACCCTTATAGGTCGCCTAAGAAAGTGGGTTTTTTATACCACGTTTTCTGATATCTAAAAATATGAATAACTAATTTTTTAATTATTTTCTGATGTATTAAATCATATGAATTAAATTAAATTTAAAACGTTTGTATGTTGCATTCTAATTTCCAATATAAGAGTGCTAAGACTAACTATAGGTATACCTATCATTAACTCAAGCCGAATGACTGGAACTCTGAGATTATCTAATGAGATACCTAAGTAAGTTATAATGCCTAATTAATTAAAATACATAAATTATATTTTATAATATTTAATGAATGGTAGGTACTTATTATTATTTGACATCACATATTTTCGGTTTATAGTGCTATTTTGCTTATTTAGAATTTTAAGTGCTATTTTTATATAATATTATATTATACAAGAATGGAATCGAACACATCTGATTGGATTTATGTTCATCGAACATATTATTTACAATTATTAAAAATGGAATAATTGAAAAGGTATAGAACAGCCGCCTGTTCGAAAATAATGGAAAAGATGAACCTACAACTAATTATAGTTCCCGAGCAGTGAGAACTTATACTTGTCTTATACATCTTATGCTTACAAAAAAATATATACAAGTTGTAAAATTTAAAGTAAACCTAAAAAGTATTTAAAAAAATATATTTTATGTATTTTTAATAAAAATATTTTGCATGTTTTCTAATACATGGTTCTATGTATAGGTATAGCACATATTCTGACGTTATAAAGTGCATATTACTGTAGCCCTAATGATAACTTTTTAGTGCTATAACTTCCGAGCCCTGCTAATTATTCACTAATATTGAAATTTGTAGGTACCTGTAGTCTGTACTTGGTTTGTGTTAATATTTAATAGTAGCTCAAATATATCTACTACTACAGTCTATAGTTTCAATGGTCAAAGTTTATTATTATAATATAATTTCAGATTGGCAAGAATAATTATCAATGTATACTCTTATTATGTATAAATGTAAATAGTAGATAGGTACCTAGTCACTGATTATTATTATTCTAATTGCATCAAATACATTATATTTATACATAACTAGCTGAACCTGTGCACTCCGTTTCCCGTAAAATATAGCAACTCATAAAGAAATTATGATTGTTCAACTCCTTTTGGGTGTAACTTGCTGCAGTAAGTGCAACTCAGCCACCCTGGTAGGCAATCAGACTGATCGCGGACAAACTAGCTGTAACTATTTCACCTTGGTAGGCAATGTTCATTTATTTGATTTGATGCAAGCTTGTACCTGATCTTCCCGAATAACCAATAATAAATAAATACTAATTTCTACTTTAGACTGTAAAATATGGCAACTATTAATAAATAAAAACGTCCCTGTTTGAGCACCTCTTTAAAATGCGAATTTCGGCAAATCCTTTCTTATTGCACGGTGAAAGTATTAGAGGAACCACGCTCCGGTTCGAACCTCAGTCTCGGGCGGCACTTCTGTTCGGGCAGTCACGGTGTCTGGAGAGAGAGGCCGCCATCCCCCACCCGGGCTCAACCTAACCAACCTAACCAGAATCCATTAAAAAAAATCGTAGTTACCATTTGAAAAAATAAAGTTGATTTTGCTATTGGTACTCCTGCGTGTTAAAAAAAATTAAAACTGTTATAAAAAAATTGCCTGTTAAAAATAAAGAATCTCGTCTTTTTTTGTTTTAACGAAATTCTATGTCATCGATCCATAATCGTTAACAAACCCCGCCCGTACAATGACATAAGATACACCCTGTATATAAAGATAAGGATTATAATCGTGCAATTTATATAATTACATTACAATTTCAATTTTTAAAATAAATGTCGGTTTTGTTGGCAGGTATGTACATGTTAAAATATAATAGGTCGATATAAACTTAATTGATTCATATATGTCATATACAGTCACTATAGCTACCCCCTCCCCCCCCCATGACACTTGGCAAATATATATTATGTACTAACATATAATTATAATTATCATATTTCTTAATTTTAGATCAGGCAATTTGCATTTTTTTTTAAGCCTCTCCTCCACAATTCAAAATTCCTGAGCACCCCTCTGATTTTTATAATTCATAACGTTGTAAAAAATAAATTATAAATAGTTACATTCATATATCATATAGATACTAGATATTTTATTAATTCATTATTCACTACACTTCTATAGTTTTATGGGTTCACACTTTACAGCATTACTGCAAGTCTGCAATACAAAGACGTAAGTTACATTATCTTGGTTAGTTAATTTAAATATTGTTATTTTCCCTCAAAACATCGCCAACGACCACACCACGTTGAATACACCAGTTCTCGTCCGATCACTGAAGTTAAGCAACGTCGGGCGTAGTTAGTACTTGGATGGGTGACCGCTTGGGAACACTACGTGCCGTTGGCTTTTATTTACTTTTTTAATTTCTA
Organism: Metopolophium dirhodum; assembly: GCF_019925205.1. NCBI lineage: Eukaryota > Metazoa > Arthropoda > Insecta > Hemiptera > Aphididae > Metopolophium > Metopolophium dirhodum. The sequence goes on along the minus strand of NC_083561.1, from coordinate 26,095,525 downwards.
ACTTTGTGAATATAAAAATATTTTTTTGCCCCCTTGACTTTCGAGAATTGTTATAGGACTCTTTCTCGCCATACATTTAAATAATAAAATAATTATATCACATCGCAAACCTAATAATACCCACCCTTTCTTATATATGAGTTTAACATATTTTATTTTATTCTCAAAGCCGATCATCATAGTTCATCAAATTCTGATTTACTTTGTTTAGCCACCCCCTCCCCCCCTCCCCATTGAATAATCAAATCTAAGAAAAAAAGCCCCTTACCAACAAACTCTAAATATTCAATGATTATGCTCTAATTATTGATATTTATTATTATTTATTCTAACATTTAAAATAAGTTATCTAGACGATCAAGATCGTTGACTCCTAAAATTGCACACTTGTAATAAAATACAGGACAAACCACATACTTTTGGTAGGTTAAAACCACACAATTTTTAAAATTGTTGTACCCCCCTAACTAAGCACTGGATCCGCCACTGACTAAAATTTAATTTAATTAAAAATCAAAAATATTACTATTATGTATTTACTAACTTGTTTTTGTTTTTCAATTGGACGGACAATATTTTACACTCCCTAATGGGACTACGTTTTAAGTTTTAACCACTATATAGGTACACAAGACCAACTAATAACGAGTGGTGACTAAAGATGTGACTATAAAGACTTAAGACTTAAAACGTGTTAACATGATTATTGCATAGTATCTTTTTATCTTCTTATCTTATGCGTTTTCAGCACTGAAAATAGTATGTTGTTTTAACCCACTATATAGTCTATAAGTCTAGTTATACAATGACCGATAAAGTGTGCAGTTTAGGGGTCAAAATCAAAAATGTGTGGTTTTCGAATGCAATCGTCTAGTCTGTCCCTATTTTGTAGTCATTAACTAATTGTTTAACTGTATCCTTTTTGCATTTTCTGGACGATTCGGTCGATATATATAACCTAGTCTCAAGAACATAAACTTAATTTATAATATATGGGTAGGTCCAACAACATCGTGTATTTGGATGAAGCTAACCAACTAACCTTAACTGGATAGGCTATTAGGTCATTAGAATTTGGTATAAAATAATATATCGACAGGCGACAGACACTTGGGTTGAAAGAACAAAGGAGGTGCCGCAGTCGTGTTGCAATATTTGGTTTCAAATTGTAAAATTTGAAATATTTAACACTACCTACGTAATTTAATTTAATTTTAATTTTAAATGTATAATATTATGTAGTCGTAATAATATAACGACTTAAGAATGTTATGATACATCGATACGACAGTACGACACTGATAAAATATTCGGACAACGGACGACTCAGCAGTGATAACTAATGGTTAGGTTCAAGCAGTGCCGTAGCCAAGGGGTGGGCACTGGGGGAACGTGCTGCCCCCCCCCCCGAAATTTTTATTTGGCTTGTTTTATATTATATGTTTGATAAAAATTAAAAATTAAGGCTGTTGAAAGCGAACCATTTTAAAGGGATCGGATTTAGGAAATATCGTAGATCCATCGTTAATGCTGTGTGACTGTGTGTGTGAGTTCCCCGAACTCTTTATGTACCTAATTAAAGATAAACGACGGCTAAGATTCTTAGACCTCAGTAACGTACATACGCGCAGTCACGTCACTTTATTTTGTGATAAAAAATGTTCAACTCCCATGTGCCGCACAAAACTCACAAAAAGCGGAAGAAAAATTCACCCAGTACCAAAAGCCCTATTTTAATTTTGAAAACATATTTGAATTCCATAATCTCTTTTCTAGGTTATGACGTAGGAAATGGATTTGTTTTGTAGTATAATTGTTTAATCAGTATAGACGTATAGTACCAAATAAATTTTTTTTTTTCAAAATTCACTTTTACTTAAGTATTATTAAAAAAAAATTTGCTTCCTACAATACACAAACAAAAAGTGGAGATATTCTTATATTTTTCCGAAATTAAAATTGTACTTCTGGAAGTATATTTTGTTCCGCTTATTGGTCTAAATGCACAAAAAGCGACCAGCTTTCAAAAGCCCTAATATATAGTCTAGTATTTTTGTTAGTAAATTTTAATAATACCTATTCGAACAAAAAATGGAATGTTTTGTTTACAACACATTTTGATATAATGATAATATTATATTAATATGCTTATATTAATGAATACATTAACCTATGGCTTACAATAATATTAATACATTGTTATATTAAATGTAGGTACTATAGTAGTTGTTAACACAAATATATAGCCATAAAAAGAGTAGATACACTTTATGAACAAATAAGGGGTCATAATTAGTTTAGAAAAAAATCAAGTGCCCTTCCCCCCAAAAAACATTGTGTTCAAGTATTCAAATGTTGCTTAACTTCATTACGTGATCTAGGATCCAAAGACCAAAAGTACAGATTGACATTAATTATCTAGTATTATTATTTATTATTAGTCATGAGTTTTATTATGATGCCTTGATTTGTGGTCTCGACGGCAGTTACACAGTTGCAACGCTATATATCTAAGAAAATGATTACGGGAGCTGAAAGTTGAAACACTACATACAATATACTTAGTATAAATAATATACTGTTGTAGTAATAAACTATATTATACTTCCTACTATAAATTATATGCAATATTGTAATATTATAATAATGAATAATAAATAAATAATTATGTATTTATGTGCATGTCCAGCGACGGATCTAAGTATAGGACTATAAGAGTATTTTATATGGGTTGCAGACTGCAGGATGCTTTAATATATACGATTATTATTTCACACTTTTATTAAACACAAGTACACAACAATGGTAGTATATAATACAATTTCTTACCGAAAAAATTAAAGGTCTATACGATTCAAGTGGGTTAAGGATGCTCTAGCTCCAAAGCACTCGCTTGTCCTCCTGATCCCCATGTGTAGGCGGTATGCGTCTGCCGTCTAATGCCTATGATTACCTACACTCAATAATTATTTCAAGTAGCCCGAGTAGGTATATTTTATAGGTATTTATACATATCTGTGATTACCTATAGCAGAAATATTGTGAATTTGAAAGTTGGAAGTGTTAACAATAATATTAAAATAATTTAATACCTATTAGCTATTATTCATAAGGCGTTATAGACGTAATCGTGTCTTGTTCGATTGAAATTATGGCATCGACCAGACTGCCAGAGGCTCACTGTGAAGACGAGAGTTTAGAGAGGATAATAATGAAAATCTAGAATATTCTAGTCTTTAGTCTTCACGAAGTTCATAAACGTCGTAGTCACAGCAAGCGGTTCGAACTTCCGAAGCCGCGGACCACGGTTAATAGATACTATATTTACCTAACCGTGGTTCAAAGCGTTCGAGCTGATAGCGACTAGTGAGTCGTTGAGCGTGATAAGAGAATTCGTTCGTCGAAAATAAAATAAAAATATTATTTTACTGTTGTCTGTTATTAATTATTATCTCAAACCGTGGCAGCACGGACGCACAGTCGCATGGATTTACGTGCGGATTTTGGACTGAAATTAATCTCCGCTTTACAATAATACTTATTTTATAACCATAATATGTAATAATTATATGATTTGGATTTATTTCTGATTTATTACGACTTAGTTACTTGTGCGCGTGCGCGTGGGTGTGTTTATGTTTGTAAAGTATGCATTTATGCTCGCCATGTAACTACTATTATATAGTTAGTTGTCTTTAACAAACACTGTTCATTGTTCTGCACGATGACGATGATGTTGACGTCCCGGGGTTAACGTCTGGTTTTGTTTGATCATTTGATGTGCAGACAAAACTGAATAGATAAAATTCATCGTCTTGGTCCATTCATCCCGCTGTGTCAGTGGTGAGATGCCATCGTATGAAGTCCTACCCCACAGATTGTCTGTGTAAAAGACCACCCCCATTATCAACCATTTACAGTAACTATAATATTGGATATTATGTATAATTATTATGATTAACAACAGTTTTTCTATAGATGGTGATAAACGTTTCCGTTACTAATCTCACAAACGATGCAGCTTCCACTGCACCAGCGCCGGTCAAATCTGTGGCAGTTCCACATCCGCCTATCCAGTTCAATCCACTCACTGTTGTGATCATCGTTATTGTTGCTTGTTTGATGCTCGTTGCTGTAAGTGCACAATAATACTCTCTTTCCCCAGGCTTATTTGTTTCAAATTCATGACTAGTGCTTTTAGGTAATAATTGTAATTAGAAGAAAGAGAAGACTCGACAGGCTGCGGCATTCATTGATACCTTTCTATTCGTTTGATGCTAACGAAGAGGAAGACTGGGATTCAGATCTGTTACAACACGAAGGTGGAACTCAGACCATTCGTGTAAGTGGTTTTAAATATTAATACTTTTCATTTTTAATAGAATTAAATACAACCTAAACGTATTGTTCCATTGAAAATATTATCACAAACATATACCTAGGTCATTTTTTATGAATAGTATTAAATAAGCTGCAACAACTATGTTTTATGGTCTTAAGTATATAATTTAAATGTTTGAACAACCATAAGTTTTATAAATTATTAATAGCCGTATACAATAATTGTTACTGATTATTTGTTCTGTGTGGATTTAATGTCAAACATTTTATAAATTTATTAAATACAAAATGACATACTTCTTTACTGTGTTAAGGATTGTATGTATATAATATTATTTACTCCTTATTAGCTGCTGCTGTTATATAATTAGTGATGCTACATTTTCACAAACAATACTGATAATTTACTATTCATTAAAACCCGTAGCATTTAGAATTATGTACATTTTCTATAATCTATATTTTGTAGCAGAAATATATTAGAACTTAATCACTTCCAGTTTTCAAACAAAACTACTATATGTAAAATGTAAATGTAAATTAACTCTTTTTGTACTGAACACAAATCATTCAGAGCTCAGAGGTTTCTTGATTACAAGTTACTACATACATTACTTACCTACTAATATTGTATACATTTAATCGTTATACTGTTGTGTATAATGCTTTATTGGATATCTTTTAGCAGCATGGTCAAACATTTAGACACGAGGGCAGTTTCCACAGCTGGCATGAGAGATTTAGTCCGATTCAAAGGTTTTTTTAAACTTTTTTTCCAAAAGAATAAAATAATAACAATTGCTTGATGTTGTACTGTATCGAATAACAAAATAATTGATTTTGTTTTCATGTATACACATTTTAGTCATCTATTCTCAGTAGAATCACCTATAGTCTCTAGATGATAATATTATAGTAGACTATATTGTATTTCTTCATTAGAAGTACCACTGTTATGCCTGACTTTATAGTAAGTGGTAATGTAGTATAGTTCAATAAAATGTTGCTACAATGTTCATGTCTTTATGTATTTGTTATTTCATAAAAGTTTTTCTATTTGATTACAATAAACACTAATTGATTTAATTTAATATAATTTTATTTTATATAATTCTAGTTAATTATATTCAATTTAAACTATAAATTAAATTTTTTTCCTATTTGGTTGACTAGACCATAATAATTAACTCTTTAATATCTATTTATACATAAAATATAATAGTGTACAATAAGATATATATAAACATACAATTTTATTTAAATTGTATCTAACAATAGCTTTTATGTAATAATTTAGATGTAGTTAAAAGTTTTGCAATTTATTGTAATCCAGTGAAACAGTTGTTTGCTTGTAGTTTTGAATTGAGTTTTTTTTCGCATCCAGTATCGTCTTTGGTTCAACTTGATTGTGAAAATATTATTATTGATGCCATTTCTTATTGTATATTAATATTTTGATGATAATAATTTTCAGAGCTATGGATCGGTCGAACTGAACATCATGGCTACAGAGACAAGAAGCAAAAAGGGATCCTTCTTATGATGAAAAAATATCTGTTGCTTCTACCATCTGTGTCGTACAATTTAAATATTAGTTATTTGTAAATTGTATATTGTCTGGTCATGGTACAAGTATAAGTTTGCACATTTCCATCCATCACAATCCTATTTTCAAATATATTGACAATCACCATGTCACTCTAAAAATACATCCTTATGTCATTTAAATTGGGATGATCTGTTCAAACTATGATCAGACAATGCCAATGTGTGAGTTTATTTGTGTTTATAGAATTTGTAACTTTTAATGTGGTATTGTTGTTGTTGTTGTTGTTGTTGTTATTGTTGTTGGAATTTTTTTTTAATCTACTTAACTGTATATAATTATATAAGCAATAAGTATACACACATACACACACCAACCACAAGCTTGATGCTCAATATATTTATAAATGTTTAAGAATATTTATAATTTTATAGCTTTTGGTAGCACCTGCTCACCGTGCTCTCACAATTTATTTTTATTTTTCATTAGCATATTATAGTTTTGATAATATTTAAGTGTTATGCCTAGGTACTTATAACATTGTATACTTGTATTGTTGATTTGAAAACTGGTCAGTTTTCAGATAGTAATGATTGACTTGAACATTTAATTGCAGATAAAAAATACATTACTTGTACCAAATATTTTTTACCATGTCCCCAACATTGTCAACCGTGTTTGTTAATGAGTCAATGGCTGCAAAATGTATTATTTTTTAATAAAATGTATACTTTTAATTTAATAAGTCAAAGGTACAATAATTCCAAAACGAACAATTCATGTCTGATTAAAAATTGTTGTTAGTTAAATAAATATAAAATAGACTGAATTAGTTTATTAGTCACTTGTCCTAGGGAGTCGAATCTGCTAAATGTTTTTATAAAAATATGTATTGTGTTGATTAAAATTCACCGTTATTTGCTTATGCCTGTTTACTTTCATTTGTATTTAAGATTGTTGTATTTGTCATTGTCTCAACTGGTGCTTCTAAGAGCCTGCTGGTAAACATGATTATGTTCAATGACACTGAACATATTTTGTCTCAGTTATAGACCCACCTTCAAACATAGTAAAATAATGTAAGAGATTTCTTTGTATGACTAACATTTTTTAAAAAACAAGTTGGTTGTATGTGGGCATGCACTATGCAGTAAATTAAGAAGAAAAAACAGATCAATATAAGTATTGTAGTTATTAGTGGTGTAACCACAGAATATGACAATAATTATTTTCTAAGTGTTCCCAGAGGGCTCCCTTTGATTTATCGACGTCTAAGTAAAGAATAGGTAGTGTATATAATATACAACTGTAAAAATATTTAATATTATTTTAGTCTAAGGAGAACCGAGGTATGATTTTTCAAAGTTCCAGCCGGCCGGACAGTAGTGTAAATGTGTAATATACATTATACAAGGTGGCTCGCAATCATAAAATAATTATATTTTTCTAAGTGTTCCAACTCTGAACTCACAGCAAATATTAGTTACGTTAATGTAGACAGCCAATTTATTTATTTAAAAAAATTTATGTTGCCAAATATTATGAATTATATAACAATAGTGTTTTGTAGTAATGAAAGTATTAATTTAACAATGTGTATTTATTTATTTTTATTAGGGGGATTTTTCATACGTTTTGGACCAATAAGTGGTGGTAAATTACACATACTTCGGAATATCAGATTTTAATTATTTATACATCTATGAACTCTTTGACAAAATATCTAGACTTTTTAGGAAGTCGATTATGAATTTTCATTTTAAAGAACCTTAAAATAGGAATTTTTTTACAAAAGTCCCATGAAACAATTGCATTACATTTGTATGTTTTTTTTGGGGCACATCTGATCAAAATAGTGATTTCTAAAAAGCATAGATAGTCTAGAAGCTTATACATCCAACCATTTTTTCGAAATTGAACTTCAGGAAGTATGTTTAATTTACTACCGTTTTAGTTGTTTTTATTGATATTATGCAAACAAGAATATATTTTATTTTTCGCGAAGTATATTGACATGTGCGTGCGTGTGCGAAAGTTAGGTACATCTGGCGGCGTTTTAGAGCGATTCTTGGAAACGCACCTTAATGTTCATTTAATACTCACACAGACATAATATATATTATAAATGTTATGTCATGTGAATTGCCTAATTATTACTCCTTAAAACATGATACGCTAGACTGCTGGAGCCCCCTTGAAAACTTCATTCAACTTATTTTTAACTTCGGTAACTTTTCTGGTGGCAAAATTAATGGCCAGTCAGTAATTTTTAAAAGCATGGAAAACGAAACAAAAAAAAGGTGGGTAAATGGATGTCGCTCTGCTGTACAGTAGGTTACAAGTGGGTCACCGTAATGGATGGTGTTAAATTTGAATTCAATGATATATCAATTATATCATTGTATAAGAAAAACGATTCTGAGCGAAAACAGTCAGTCAGCCTATGGTATTAGTAATATATTTGATGATATTATTGTGAATAAAGTTATTAATAAAGTTATAAATTTTATATATAACCTATTTACGTGTAAACTTGTTTTAAATGTTCAATCCTTAGCTATAAAATTTGAACATTTTATACATTTTTAACTACAAAATAATTATTAAATTTTATATTTGATACATTTTGTCAAAATTTTAACTTTAAATCCTTACAAAAAAAAATTATGCTTATGTATTTTTAATATTTTTCAACTACTATTGTAAAAATATATCAGGAGCCTGGCATTAAATTTTCACGCTTTTTTTAGCCAACAAATAAAATGTTATTGATATTTATCGAAAAAAAAAACTAAACAAATTGAAAACTGACAATGTCCGTAAACAGCTCAAAAAGAGTCAAAATATTTTCTAAATGTTATGGTGCAGTATGGAAAATTAAAATATAAACATTCAGTAAAATTTTCATGTATCAACAGTTATTCGTTTTTGAATAACAATAAAATAACAAAACCGCTGCATGAGAAATCGAGTAAATATCCAATATTGTGAAAATATGAACTTCAAACGCTCGTAAAATTTTAATTTTACTTTCTTATAGACAATATTTAATTATTATAATCGTGTATAATTCTATGTTCAATAATATTATATGATTATTGTTATTAACTTTTAATTCAATACCACTTTACCCTAGAACGGTGAGAATGGGTTAAAGTATAATAAAATAGGTACAAATTAAAATCATAGATGAAATTACGATTCAGGCAAGTCAGGACATCAGAAATGGAAAGGGAAATGGCAAAGTCCTGACAAAATGACTGGATAACATACTAACTTAATACAATTTAGATTAAAAACTTATTTCGTAATTAGAATGGTTTTTCATATTTATAATTTGACCTGTTCTAATAACATTTCACAGTTTTTCAAACGGAAATGGTTTTAATATTATTTTATTGACATTTCAAAACAAATTTGACTGTAATAAAAATTGAACATTTGTTTTATATATTTTATATGTTATTAAAATCGTATTACAAATTAATTATGACTAAAAAAATTGACTATTTGTTTTTAAATCATGCATATATATATTATACTATATATATGCATATATTTTTGGGTTATTTTTTCACGGGGTTTTTTTTTGGGGGGGGGACTAAATTTCCAGAGTTATTTATTAGGCAAATCATAGCATAAGTCTAATATAACTTAATATAATATGTAGTTCATACTTCATTTATTAATTCATACAGCCCATACCTATACCTACATTTAAAAAAAATCGTCCTAGTGTCCTAGTGTACAAAGTATATAATTATACTAACTATTAACTTTATGTGTAAGACATAAGTCAATTTATTTCGAGATAATTTGTAGCTTATCCACAAAATACCATGTTATTTTTGTTCAATTTATGACATATTGGCATTTTACCGAAAGGAATTCCCTTAAAAAGTTAAAACCTTTTTTCATTCTTGGCCCTTGGGTTAAGATGGAACTGTTTTATAAACTTCTTTCAGTCTCACATATTATCTATCTCCAGAGTTAGGATTTGTCTTATTTTTCAGTGTATTTACTAGTCTTCTGTAATATTTTAACAGTGGAAATGATAAATTCTAATAAAAATAAATAATAAATTATGTTTTGAGGGTTATATACGTAACCACTAACCCTATATCATCCTATATAAAAATGTTTTATATATTTATTTATTTGATCTGTCTTGTTTTCCGTGGCTTTTTTTTTTTTTTTTTTGGCTACCCACTATAGTAACTAGCATGACAAAATATTAAATAGATCTATTTCGTCATGGTAACTAGTAAGTTTTTTAAAATTATTTATAATAAAGTTTTTTATAGAATAGAGATTGTCTTATCAATAATAAGATCTGATTCATGGTTAGGTGTCTATTATCCGTGGGCCGGTGCCATACCCCATAGACTATAATAATTATAGAGTAATACCACAGTCCACATCAGTATAAAGAATAATATTACTCTTTATACTGTGGCCATATCACGACAAAATATAATGTATAAATTAATATATTTTGTCATGGGCCATATAGAGCCGTGAGTAATACTATTACAATATTCAAAAACATTTAACAACTGACTATGAGCTAACCATAGATGAGAATATTGTCAACTTTTGCCGCAATGGTTTTTGCAGATTTGGTTCAAAGACTGATATTTTCGACAAAAGTTGTATGTAAAGTTATTGTTCTATGGTTGTGTTTATCTTAAGGTACCAACTTCAATACTTCATTATAATTTATTACTTAACATCACAGATAAAATGAACTTTGTCTTCGCGTCCGTGTTCAACATTCATGCTTGTGAGGACTTTTTACCAATTAGTACATAGGTGATAGGTACCTGGGTAATAATACAATATTATTTCGTTTTTTTCAATATTTTACTAATACACTGTTCTGTTTACACAGAAATAAAGCAAGATGAGAAATCTTATTCCACTCGAAAAATACTAGGAACACTATAAAACGGTTAATCATTCGGAAAATTTCACTGATCCAAAAACTAGTGCTGAGACACAAACTATAGAAACTCGTTGGAGACATGTCCAAAATAAAAACACGCGGAGTGACTAACATAATATTAGTATCCCAACTTCCAGAAGAGTGGTGGCGCTCGTTACAAAAACCAACCGAAGACTTGTTCAAATCATTCCTCGGACTGGTCAGAAATTCGTATACATAACTACACAGTACCACATGAAAAACTGTGACAAAGTGGAAATACTGCATTTATCATACTAAACCATCATTAAATGACCGTAGATAAAATATTTACGGTAGGATACCAATATAGCATACTAAACCATCAGACGTGCGGTAGATAGCATATTGGACGAGTACTTTGTTTTCCCATGTTTATTTGTGATACTGCCGATACTGGCGATTTTTATTTTATAAAAATTGTTAAGAGATTTTGAACATTTTGTACAGTGTATACATAATTACATATAAACCAGAAATCTATTACTATTATCGGAAATAATATTAAAAGTTTTTGTTTTATGTTTGTGTTAAGCACGATAATCTAGACAATAGATATCAATTTCGTTTTAGTAGTTTGGGCTTACTTAGTATAGAAAAAGACATAAATATTGATGTGGAATCGCCGGAATCGGTCTTAAATGATTTTGCAAAAACTTACAGAAGAATTAATTTAATTTTGTAAATATTAATTAAAATAAAATTGTGTACATTTAGTATTTTATATGATTGTGATTTTTAAATTTTAATTAAGCTTATCTTGCAACATTATAGCTGTTAGTGAATATAACTAAAAATAATAATTCAATGATTAATTTGGATCATTTAAAGGTATGGGGACGAAGCCTCAACTTATAATTTTTAGTTAAAAAACAGTAGAACTGAAGCCCCCTTTCCCATTGAAATTCCTTATTTGCTCCTATGAGGGTGGGCCGAGAAGATTATAGGGGGGCTACAATAAAACGCAGTTTTTCAGATTTTGATGTATGGTAGAAAAGTGATCAACAGAATAGCCTTTAGTTTTTTACCTTTACCAAAACATTGAATCTATCAATCACACTAGTGATTTATACATTTTGTGAGTTGGCTGTGTTTTCCACATGACCACATGTTCAATAATTTAAATTTCATGCGATTACTTACCTTGTTTTGTACATTATGTACTTCTTTAAGACTTAAACCTTTTTAATTAAAACTTCAGTTTCAGCTACACTTCAAATCTTTAAGGTAAATAATATAATTTTCATGTTACAAGCAAAAATAAATAATACTAAATTAACCCAAATCATGTACGCACTACGTAATAAGATCTCAAAATCTTGGTCATTTATCAAGTATGCAGTTTACTTAGGAGAAAGTTTAGTGAACTTTTTCTATTTTAACACAATGTTAAGTAATTTTCATTTATTATTACTAATTCACATAAATTTTAATTAATTTAATCAATTATAATTCCGAAATTATTTTATTATTTGCACAATATTTTCAGGTACAATAGTCATTTTTAAATATTATATGCAAGTAGGTAAGTACAAATCAATACAATATATCTATTAGACTTGTAAGATTCATATTTTTGTTTTTTGATAACATGTGTCTATAATACATAAGTCATTTGTTAATGCAATGAAAGAGTCACTCTGAATGTAGGTACCGAAAAATATTAAGACTGTTTTTTAAGTTTGTTTTTGTAGTGTAAATATAATGGCAGAGATTAGACAATCGGAAAATTATATAATTATATGTATAAAAAGTAATCACAATTACTTTCAATAATCATAGGGTAGGTTACTATTTATACATAACATCGAAATAAAATAAATCATATACATGACAAATGAAAAATTGGTTTAACAACTGTATGGTTGATACAATATAAATGCTTTAAGATTTTTATGTTTTTTTTTTTCTTAAAATGTTTCATTTTGAAAAAAACAATGTTTACAAATTGTTAATTCTTTCCATATCACGAAATAGAACAAAATAATTATAAACCTATTCTAAGCCTATAAAAATTGTTCCGAAATAAATTAAAAATTAAAATTATTCTTGATCCTTATTAAATAAATGTAAAATTAATGGCGAAGTATATAGTATGAGATACAATTAATTTGTATTTAATCTTCATCCTCAACTTCTTCTTCTTCTTCCTCGTCATTTTCTTCTGCAGATTCCTCTTTCTCTACCTTTTTTGCTGGTGGTCTGCCTCGTCCTCTTCCTGACGACGGAGCCTGTAATATTAATAAATATTAATACATTTTTTGTTAAACAATTAGAAGACATACTACAAAATTTGTTATGAACATACTTTGGCCTTCTTTTGACTCTTCTTTGGCCTTCCTCTACCTCTTTTGGCTGCTGGTTCACCATTTTCACCTTCTTTTTCAATCTTCTTTTCAGCTTTAGCTGGTAGTTTGCTTGCTGGTCTGCCGCGTTTTTTCGTTTCTTTAGAGTCTTTGTCATTTACCTATAATTTACAACATATTAGTAAATAATTTTCTAGAACAAGTATGCATCATGTAAGTCTTAACAAAACATACGTCATTCAGTTTTGGGGCTCTTCCACGATTCCTCTTTTCTGCAACAACTCCATCGTCAGACATTATGTTTATTTTTTTATGGGATCAATGTAGTCAATATTCTGAAAAAATATAATTAACACATCATTAAATAATAAATATTGAAGGAAAAAACGGTCTAAATATAAAATTAAATTTATTCTGTTATTGCAGAAGTTGTCAACACGGATAAATAGATTATTTTTTCTTGTTGACATTTTTAGAGCTTACAATTGATACAAATTGTTGAGTATAATAATACAGCATTGAAATTATGCAATATTAATCAATGCGCATTATTATCATACAAAATTAAAAATAAATTAGGACAATAAACCCACGTTTAAGGCTTACAAACATACCGGTAAATTTGTGTTTAGCTTTATATTAGAGCGAATTGATCATTTATCAAACTTTAAGGTAAGATTAGTATCTATGTTGTAGGTACCTATATTAGTTTTTACATTATTAATATATGTGAGTCAAGAGTGGAAGATATTACAACTTAAAAATGCTTACTATTTAATATAATATATGTAAGTAATAGTTATTGTTAATATTGTGTTTTATTTTTATATTTTAAATTTAACGATAAAATAAAATAAATAATATATAGGTAGTTAAAGACCCGGGGGTAAACGACTAAGAGAAAAAGAAAGGAATTAAGATTTATTTTATCTCCAACAATACATTTTCATTAATATTATCATCAGAAAAAAAAACAGATTATACCTAGGTTATTTATTTTAGGAGGGGAGTGTATAAATCTCGAAGCCATGTAGTTTACAATACGCGGATTTTTCGGAGGGAGCTCCTCGACACAATCTCACCCACCCACCCATTATAAACGAGTAATAACGACATAAACCCATAGTCGAGACTCGAGGCTAGACCGCCGGGTCACTGTTTCTATCGGGGAGCAGCTACTAATTACTATTTATATTATGTACTTGTCCGTTGGTAAGGGCCTAGGAACGCTGAGGAATAAATCAATAAAGCCGCCAATTTAATATATACGTACGCGAAATCTACAGACTGACTATACGTCATTTTGTTTTACGGCCACAATAAAAACTAATAATTTTACATTTTTACGAAGGTTATTAAAAACGCAATACCTACCGTTATAATATAAAAATATAATACTGTACATTAATCGCACGGGAAAATAAATAAATAAAATACCCGAAACAAAAAAAAAATAGTTTCCCAATGCTAATTATTTTTAAAGATCGAATAATACTACAATATCCGTTGTACGTACGCGTCCGCTTCGATCAATTAAGCTCCATCGAATATAAAAATGTTACGTACGCGCGTCGTCGTACTTTGTTTATTATTTAATATTTTTTTTATGAAGCCGATTGATTAGAAATGAATACGAACGCCGTGTCAGTGATATTCCAGAAACGGAAACAAGGAAAATATCAACAAGTTCGATCAAAGTACGTCGTTCCGATAAAATAAATAATACAAAAATATATACAGAGCAACAGTGACCAAGACGTCGAGGTAATAATATTATATTATTATTTTTATAATAATACGCGTGTTCCAACACATTTAATTCTGACGAATTGCAACTGGAAATTAGTGCGCCCTCTCCCCGATCGATACTCACACTGCAATCGTGATTGGCCGAATCGGAATATAATTTTTTATCAAACGTTAAAAACAACAACTATACGACTTACGAGGAGTTGAGGAATAAACGGCGACGAATAGAGCAAAAGGGTCGCGAAATTTGTCGACCCTTACCCGGCGTATACTTGTACCCTCACATCCCCCGCGAGGGAGGAGCACGTACGGTTTTTTCGAATCCTCACAATTGAGATTTTCCTCTCGCCCCACCATCATTGGACATATTGTGAAATAAGTTGTAATGTCACACACGCCTTGTCATTCGTCCACACGGTGTTTACAACGGGAGGGGGAAGGAGGCTTACAATGACTTTTCCCGCTCGAAAAATTTTTTTTTCATAAACAAAAACCGCTTTAGCGCGATAAATGAAAGAACATAATATATATTTTTAGTATGATACGTCGTAATGATGACATTGGTATCGCATACTAACCTAATTATTAATATTGACATATTTATTTTTATCCCGTAAAATCCCACAATTTATAATATTACCTATAATTATTAATTAAATTCGATAAGTAATCTCAACACGTGCACAGGTACATATTAATATCATTATATATTTTATATTTAATATAATATTATTTGTTAACTTATATGCTATATTAATACATTATATATTCATAATTAATATTACAATGGCGCTATAAGACTACAAAAAAACACAGTTAAATTATTATGCAAAATCAGAATAAACAACTAAAAAAAAATTGGGAAAAAAATAAATATAAAACGGCGACAGACCCATCGTCAAAAATCTGTCTTAGTAGGCAAACAAAAAACAAACCACCATCTCCTAATGTGGCGGACGAAGCAGGTAAGTCTAAACAAATTTTAACATCCCGATCCCGCCCCCCAAAAAATCAATACGCACACGTAGTCACACGGACAAGTACTAATAAACGTAATACGCGGCGCGGGTTCCCTCCAGAAATCTGGTAGCTCGACAGCGACGGCGGCGGCCGTTAAATTTTAAGTTCCGCCGCCGTAAAGATGAACAACAGAGTGGATCACCGACCGACGGTAGATCCGATTGAACAACCCTCCCACCGATTACGATCAAGGCATTAGGCAATAACGAAAATAACGGTGGAAAAAAAAGTCAAGAGAACACGCACAAGCACGGCCATTTTGGTAGTTACGCGCCGGATAAAGAAACGACCAACTAAGGAAAATTGCTACGCGCCAAGGAGGAATAACAATAATAATGACGGTGATCATCAAAAACAAGAACACGGCCGCAGCCGCCGGATCGGCGATATTATTTATCAGCGCGACAGCCGACAGGGAAACCGCGAAAATGGTATCAGTTCGGGCGCCGTCCAAATTAATAATTGTAAAATTAAAGTGCGCGCGCAATTACCGGCGGCAGCGGCCGGTGGCGCGCGCGCCGTGAGTGTGTGACGTCTATTGCCGCCGCAGTAAAATAATAACAGTGATATAGGTACGCGGATTTACGCAGTTTCGAATAATTATTTTCGTCGTCATCCCACGAATAACCGTAAAGATCAGTACGTACGACCTACGAATAAGGAAAACCGACGAAAAAGTAACTGCGAAAACCGAAAACCGCACCACGGCAATTCGGTATAAACAAAACAAAAAAAAAAATCCCCCCGTAAGACTTAATATTACGAATTAATTATTATTGTTGTTAATAATCGTTATTTCATACGATACCTGGATATGGGAGCGGGGCGGCTTCGATGCGTTGAAAACGTACAAAAAATAATACAATTATGTAGTGTGCAGCTTTGATAAACACCACCGGCGAGGAGATGCGGAGCAGACGACTTGAGACGGACCAGAGAAAAAGCGTATGCACAATACACTATAAAGGCGGCGGTTTGTGAATGGCAGTTATCCCGCCGCCACCGTCGTTGTCGGCGGCGGCGGCGGCGGCAGTGGCGTGCAGTGTCGCCACGGCGGCCGCGCAAACGGTAAACCGCTCTGCGATGACACTGCGCGACCGCGCGCGCACGCCAACGGTTGTTCTAAACCATAGTACACCACTTGAGTATAATATTCTCGAGTTTATACCGTATAATATTGTATTAACTATTATTTATGTATACAGGGTGATTCACGTATGTTCACCCCCCAAATTCTATTCAAATTATGAATTATCGAATTTTTCAGTCGAGGGCCATGTTTTCGATTATTTAGATTTTATACACCATTAAAAGAGTGTCCTGTGGTAGTATAAACTTACTTTACTGCAAATGAGTTGGTACTTGGTATCCTTATGACTGAAAATGACTGTTTTGAAAATGTATATATTTCTAAACAAAAATTTGAACGTGCCGTTTCTGCGTCATTAAAAATGTTTGTACTAAGGATAAAAGTCCTAAAAAAAATTTAAAAAAAAAATATAAAATAGATATAATATTGGATCTTGAGTAATACATTGTTATTATTAATTATTAAACTCTGAAAATGTTTATAAATTATAAAACGTTGATAGATAAATATAATTCCTAAAATTTTCAAATCATTATTGACCATATCTAGTATCTTCCAAACCCATTATTATGGACCAATTATTCTCTGTTCACAAATTTTTATAATTCACTCGTTCAGATTTCGATTTAGATAGGTACATCAACGTCTTTTTACTAACAATTTACAGAAAAAGAGTGATTCTCATAAAAAAAAAGTTGTTATCGCCACAGAATACTCCTTAGATGGTGTAAAAAATCCAAGTATTTGAAAATAATAAACGGTCGGTGAGTCTCAAGCATATTTGAAAATTGTTTATTAAAGGTAATAATGGGGGTTAGCATGCTTGGTGAATCACTCTGTATAATATTTTGATTTTATTTTTATTATTATAATCGAATGGGCCCCGCCATTTTGCCCATTTTCCCGCCTCGGACGGTTAGTTGGCGGGTGGGTTGCGTCGTTCGTTTGCTTCGACCACCGGCCGTCTATATAGTACACTATACCACGGTCATGGACGACGCCGCCACCGGGTGTCCGACCGGACCAAGGACAATTTATTATTTATTATATTCACGAATTGTGTTTGTGTGCGAGCGTCCCAGACGACCGCTACCCCCACCACGGCTGTACGACTACATCACACCGTTTTATGTGGACATGTGGTGCGTTTCGGCGTTCGTCTGTGCAACATGGGCCATACGCTAAATAATAATAATAATAATAATAATATATTGTTCTATTGTATTATTATTATTATTTTTACTATTATTGCGTATACAGCATTGCATTTGAGTTTTATTCGTATTTGAATATTTTCTACCAAATGGTGTTTTTTATCTTTGTTATAATTTATAATACGTCACGCGCATTTTAAATACACATCGCAACGACATCGATATGACGATACATAATATATATTATATATTTTGACGTATTGTGTGTGGAGGCCGCGTATTTTAAAGACAATGCTACGATCCACGTCCGTCTACACTCTGTCTCTGTATGCACACCAGTCATCGTGGTCAAGAGCGCCCCCTTGTAGGTGATAGAGGCCTTCAGGGGTAATAGAAGCTAGAAATGCCCACTTATTATTTTTTAAAACAGATTGACCACTATCATTTTGTACACACTTAGACATAGGTATCACATTCGATTTGATTTCTATTTGGAATTTCTGAAGTGTTTTTCATGGCATCTATATAATTATTGCATAAAAAATCGTTTTAAATGTTGAACTTTGTGCTATACCTATACTTCATCAGCATCGCTGCAGTTAATAGGTATATTATACTGTTATTTGTTGTTCTACCTACATAATATTATGATAAAGTATTAATATATAGTATTAATCAATCTAAAACAATTGAATTTCAAAACATAATATTGAAAAATGATTCATTCGTCTGTGGACGTATAAATGTGAACCTAGATAGATAGATTATTCATTGGAATAAATTATAAGATCTTAAACCTAACATAAAAATTTGCCGCTCCGCTGTATTTACGATATACGGTAAAAATCCAAAGAAAAAAGAACTTTTTTTAAATTTAAAAATAATACCTATTAATTGACTATCACAAAAAAAATTAGAATATTGATATTAAATTATTAGTACCTATTAATTACACTTCAAACCTACAAAAAAGCTAATAAGTCAAATTGTCTATAGGTACATAGGTACATTTACATAAATGATTCGTTCTCATTCCTATACAAAATATTTTATAAATCATTTGACATACATTTAAATATAATAAAAAAGTTAAAAAAAATCCACTAATGATATTCGAAGTTTAATAGGAAAAATTAATTTTCATAGCATTTTCCATAGTATTGATATATAATACTCTATTAATATTTTTTTAATTGTTTTTTTTCCTTGGTTTTTTTCCCGGGATTCCCTGTATACTACATTAATACCTACCAACTGCCCTGTGCTATTACCATGCAATAAGTAAGAATTATTCTTCGCAAAATTGATAAATTTGTAATGATGCCAATTTGTTTATATGTTTATATTTAATATTAATCATAATTCATAAATAAACTTTATTTTATGCATTTATAAAAAAGTATAATTTTAATTTTAATTAAGAAGACGCCACACGGGTAAAATAGTTGTCTCCGTCTTACAAACAAACAACATGGCAAATTTTACGTTCACAATAATACATTTTACTCTGTGATTTATTAAATTAGAATGAATTTACCTCTTATAAAATTTAAAGGTAAGATTATTATCTATGGCATAGGCTTTTATTAATATTTTTGTCAAGAAGAAGGTTATGATAATTTTAAAATGTACTGTAGTTTCAAAAAAAAAAAAAAAAATTATCATAACTTATTTAAAAATGTTGTCATCGCTAAACTATAACATTTTGTCTTCAAATACTGCAGGCCAGTCCGACCTGGGGTTAACAAATCATTTTTTCAATTCTTCGTTATTATAGATCGTGCAGATTTGTTCATAGAATGGACCCAAATTCTAATTTTATTAAATGTATTTTTTCGCTTTCTTGTTATTCTCATACTATAAGCTTAAGAAACACTTATATTAAGTTATCAAAAGTATTATTAGGTTCAGTAGCGGCGTGAATAGCTATAGCCATTACTACATAAAACTGCAGTACAAAATATGTGCAATTATAATTGTTTGAAAATATTGTACCCAGGCCTCTTATTTGAACCTTTATAATATAGGGCCCTATTATTAAAAGCTTTTTATAGTTATCACAAAACATCAACTTAATATTTAATACTGATATACTACTCAGCGTAGACCCAAAGCGGCCCGGTCTAAGGGGCTCAAGCCCCCCTTTAAAATGTTATATATTACGCATTTGTTTATATAATAAATAGTTTATATATTATACAATATATTATATATTTATTATAAAATATATTATATTATGCATCTGAAAATCCATAAATTCAAAATTAAAATCAAATACTTTTACCAATCAAATGTTATCTGTAATCTATTATATTATATAAATAAATTAAAATTGTACTTTTCCTGAAAAAAAATTGCCCCCCCCCCTTCACTACTTCTAGATCGGTGCCTGGTATTGACTATTGGTGTATAATTAATATGTTTGGTAGTTTAATTAAACATCAAAATATGGATATTAAATTTTCGTTCAATGGCTTGCATAAAATAAGCTATTTTTGTTTATCTACATTTCTATTATCATCTATACTTTATAGTTTATAGTAATATATATAGGTAGTCAGTCTATATTCTATGATGTTATATAAATCGTAGGTTTTCAAGGGCTTGGACGGCTTGGGCATTGGGTAAACTAAATATAGCTATATCACAGACAGTAGACACACTATGTAGATCGTTGACCAGTTACCTATAATATATAGAATTTGTTTATTGCTTTATTATGCTCTGAAATGTACGATACGTTTACTGTTTAAATATAGCTTTTAAGAAATGTATGAGTTTGTAAAATATTGCATTTTCATAATGGTTGTATTCGCTTAAAAATTGGTAGGTACCTTTAAATTTGATAATATGTCAAAAGTCAACTCACTCTATAATATCAAGCTAACAACACAAAATTGGTTTCACTGAACGTGAAGTTGTTTATTTATATTACCGTAGGTCGTAGACAACACATGGGAATAGGTGACATCCTCTTAAGCGGTTTAAAACTTAAATATAATATAAATAAATTTTAATTAATTAATAATTGACATAAATAACATACCTAGGTCCCAATAGTACCCAACTAATTATTATTGGAATAATTCTTCCAAAAAAATATTACCTTTTAAAATTTGACGCATGAGTTATGATTAATATACCGATATCGGTTTAAAAATCAATTAAATTCCAAAAACAAATTTGTATGGAAGTTTGTATGGCAAATTAGTTATGTTTTTTATCAAAATATGAAATAAATGAAGCAATTATCGAGTGGCTTCTTAATACATAGTTGGTTGATACTACATGAGTAGCCTGTGTCTGTGTCAACATACTCACGGTTATAAAATCTTGGGTACGACACTTTGTAAAAACAACTTAGGAGAACCTTTTATTAAATTTTCAAGATTTAGCTATTAATACGTTTTCAACTACAAATTGAAATTGAAATTTTCGTTATGTTGACGAATTTTGTCAAAACTTAAACTTAAAACGATTATAAAAAAACTACTAATTCCTATATGTATTTTCGTGATTCTTAAATCGCTGTAATTAGTACAACTTATGAGGAACATGGTATTCAATTTTGAAACGTTTTGACAGTAGTACCTATAGAAGTGTATAGATACTATTCAAAATATTATTATTGAAATATTTTATAAACATTTCAACGGTTATTTGTTTTTGAATTACAACGAGATAAGTGATACCAAAATCGATTTAGACTAAATAATCCTGACGTTCCTGTTTTTCGTAATTTTTTAAAAAAAATTTCAGATTAGGTACTAAGTAAAGCCAAAGAATTGTTTACTTTTGACATCCATAAACTCAAAGTACCAAGGTTTTCTACTAGAAACCACCCTGAAATTGGGAAGATTTTTATTAAAAAAAAAAAAACTGTTTATCTGTCGGCAAATCGGGATGATAATAAATTGGTATTTCAGAGAATCGGTTTTCTCTCATAATGTCGCGACGGCGACGTTATGCGTGTACCTTTAGAACCTAAATATACTTACACGACAACATCGGTTACACATTTACACCCCTAACAGTATTACATACTTGCTGCAGCTGCCCTTTTATAGTCCCGACAGTCCCTATACCGACCTCCTGTTTCAAAGCACTATATAGCTGTTATAAAATAAATGTATAATATAACTCTGCTTAAAAATATTAAATATTGTAATATTATTATATTAGAGTAGGTATTCGACTGCGAGAACATTGATTAATGATTTATTTCTTACATATAAGTATATAACATATTTTAATATACCATATTAATTATTATTTATTATTATTTTACTGACTATATACAGAGACTATATAGATACTAATCTATGCAGAGTGTTTGAAAATTTTGGACACAATCGTTGGTACTACGCTATATGGTTGCTATTCAGTATTCACTTACATACCTCATGGCCTATAGACATATTCAATGTAGGTTGCAGGGTTGTATGATCATTTTAAATTAGAAAAATTATAATATCTTGATAAACCGTTATGGCGTTCTACCTTATAAATTCCTTCAGGCGCGTATTTACAAGATGGTGGCGAGGGAGCTGCAGTCTCCCCTCCCAAAATAAAAGTATGAAGTGTTGTAAAAAAATTTGTGTTTGTACTTAGATAACTACTGAATAGGTCTAAATACTGATTTTTTTTACTCAGAGGTAATGGAAATTGCAAAATTAGTAAATGTTGAGTAAAATAACCACAAATGTGTGGTTGACCAAAAAATCGGTTTAATATTACACATTGTTACACAGAAAAATACTATAGAAAAACTATCTTTATTCCTCATTTCGATTTTAGATTGCTTAATATCATCGTTAAATTATCGTTTTATGTCTTATTATAACATATAAGGAAACAGTTATTTCTTTACAATGTGTCTTTAGCTTTTTTGAGTTTTGACGTCTTGACGACACCTTTTTGGGTATCAGAGCAGCAGTATATATGTACATTTTTACGGAGATGATTTACCATTTTTTAAGGATTCCATAGAGCCATAGAGACTGAGTATAGCTTATGGATTTCTAAATGGAAATCAGTAGAACAACTTTCTCGACCAACAACCTGCTATGCACAGATGCTCTTATTTATTGTGTTGAAGACTTAAAGTGTTGTATTCTAATATATATACCAATTAATGAAAATACTTTCAGCCGTATACTTTCTGTATCAACAACATAGTCAGAACGTAAGATTTACTTAAGAAATTCTACTTTAGAAAATCGTCTTGTTGGTTTAGCACTAATGAATATTCATAGAAATACCTCAATAATAACAGACGATGCTGTTTTAAAAAAGTTTGCCCACGGTAGAAGATCCAGGCGCCTTCAACTTATAGTATTGATGTATTTGTTTTGTAATAAATATTTTATATATGATATAATATAATACAAGCAGAGGAAACATTTTTCTGATATTCTATGTCTGATGGTATTTAGATAGATATATTTTTATATTTTCATCAGCCCCAAAATAAAACGCTAAATACCTATGTGAAAAATATTTCTATATAGTTTCTTTCCACGCAGGTACAATGATTTTGAGCATGAACTCATCTGTATAGTTTACCAAAATAATGATTTCCTAAGGATTTTTAATTTGTGTGTCATCGTCAACTTTACTAATTTTTAAAAACTCTAAGACTTCTGCAGGTTTGTTTGTCAATTATAACATTTATCTCATCCCTGTATAATAAACAATAAATATTCGATTTTTGATCTATATAAAAAGTTCACAGACAATGAGACAAATACAACTCTCTCACTAACTCTTGCACAGTCTTATACGCGAAGTATCTATATACTTCTATAATAGTATATATTAAATAATAATGCATAGGTCCAAATTTTCAGATATTTTTGTTTAACCTATTATAGGTATCAATATATTTTAACCAATTGTTTAATTATTTAAATTATTAAATAATAAATATTTATGGACACAAAGTTTGAAAATCGCGATTGTTCCGTTATCCATCAATATCAAAATATGCTATAAAATACCTTTATATTATTATTATAATATACGATATACGTAATTTGTATCAAATTATATTTTTAATAACCTAATTTCTCACAAATATATGGACTGAATTAAGTTCCGAGCCCTGAACTGGGTAGTTTATTACCTATACTAAAACACACATAGCACATTGTAGGTAACCAGAAGCTGAACTTGATGACCTCTGATCATATTTAGTATTATTAACTTATAAGTCAATACTGACGTAAAATCGTTAAAAGGAAAAATATATTTTGTTTGAAAATTTTGATTGAATAACATGAATTACAAATCTGAAATCCACTTATAAAAATATATTTTAAATAATTTAATCAATAAGTTATAAGAAGCATATCTTTAAATATATACATTTTACTATTTTAGTCGCATTTATATTTATTTGTTCTATGGTCCTTTCCGGTAAAATATTCGCCATATTAAGTTGACATCATAAAAACAGCAATGAAAAGAAAACAACAAACATATAGTATAATATTATTATCTATGTGATATGTTTATTGTTAATTCACCCTCGTGTTCTCGTTAAGCCGAAGCTTGTCCATTATGCATATTATTGGAGGGTTAGAGTTGTTGCAATTATACTGTATATGATCGAGGGGGGCCGAAAAACGTTATATATCTACGAAGAAATAAAAATGTTAACAATGAAAACCGTTAAACTGTATAAAAACCAAATTTCTAAATGTATAATGTTTCACAAATTTGAAAAATGCTAAAATTAAATTAAATTCAAACATTTCAAATAAAAAAAAGGTGGATAAGTGGATGTCGCTCTGCTGTACGGTAGGTTACAAGTGGGTCACTGTAATGGATGGTGTTAAATTTGAATTCAATGATATAATATCATTGTATAAGAAAAACGATTCTGAGCGAAAACGGTCAGTCAGCCTATGATTTTACCAAGTATATTTGATGATATTATTGTGAATAAAGTAATTTATATATAACCTATTTACGTGAAGCCTTGTTTTAAATTTTCAATCCTTAGCCATAAAAGTTAAACATTTTATACATTTTTAACCACAAAATAATTAATAAATTATAAATTTGATAAATGTTGTCAAAATTTGAACTTTAAATGCTAAAAAAAAGTTGTGCCTATGTATTTTTAATATTTTTCAACTGCTATTAGAACGATATATCAGGAGCCTTATATTAAATTTTCACGCTTTTTTACCCAACAAATAAAAATTTATTGATATTTATAGAAAAAAAAACTAAAAAAATTGAAAACTGACAATATCCGTAAACAACTCAAAAAGAGTCAAAATATTTTCAACATTTTATGGTGTATAGAAAATGCTAATATAAACATTCAGTGAAATTTTCAAGTATCTACTACAGTCATTCGTTTTTTAATTACAATAAAATAAGAAAATTGTAACATGAGAAATCGAGTAAATATCAAATGTTGTAAAAATATAAATTTCAGACGCTCATAAAAATTTAATTTAAGTTTCTTCTAGACATTTTTTTTTTGATAAAGGTAGACAAACTTATGGGTAATCTTATATTAGATTTTCAAATCTTAGATTTAAAAAGAAAAATTTTTATGAATTCTCATCAAAATAATTTGCTATTTTTCGTGATTTTTCCGTATTTTGTCAAAATTTGAACTTTAAATGCTTATAATTAAAAACTGTGACTAAGGATTTTTAATATTTTTCAACTGCTATTGGAACGATATATCAG
Source organism: Metopolophium dirhodum (assembly GCF_019925205.1). NCBI lineage: Eukaryota > Metazoa > Arthropoda > Insecta > Hemiptera > Aphididae > Metopolophium > Metopolophium dirhodum. The sequence continues at coordinate 26,069,646 of NC_083561.1, read as the reverse complement.
GAGCCTTATATTAAGTTTTCACGCTTTTTACCCAACAAATAAAAATTTATTGATATTTATAGAAAAAAAAACTAAAAAAATTGAAAACTGACAATGGCCGTAAACAGCTCAAAAAGAGTCAAAATATTTTGTAAATTTTATGGTGTATAGAAAATGCTAATATAAACATTCAGTCGAAATTTCATGTCCCTACGGTCATTTGTTTTAGAGTTACACCAAAAACCAAAATCGATTTTCTCGAAAACAGATTTTGCGTAAAAATTCCCGTTTTTCCTTAATTTTTCTTTTGTTTTTCACGTCGCTTGTGAAAACTACTGGGAAATTTTTACTTTTGACCCCCCAAAGTACCAACTAGATTCACTTTCCTATCAGAAAAGTTACTATTGAAGAAAATCCAAGCACTTTTACTGTCCTAAAAGGTGATGACAGACACAAAAATAAAAAAAAAATAAAAATAAAAATAAAAAAAAAAACACACATCATTGTAGAATCAATACATTCATCGCTTCGCTCAGAATCTAAAAGGTGGGTAAGTCGTAAGTGGATGTGAAATTGTCCGTAAACATCTCAAAACAAGTCAAAATATTTAGAACATTTTATCAAGTACCCATAGGAATTGATAAAATAAACATATGATATAAATCTCAAATGTTTACGGTTGTTCGTTTTTGAATTACTACAAAATAAGAAAATTGCTACATGAGAAATCGAGTCAATATCCAATGTTGTATATAATTTTATAAAAAATTGAACTTCAATAACGCTCATAAAAGTGTAATTTGACTGTCTTATGGACTTTTTTTTTTATTAAGATAGGTAACCTTATAAGGAATTTTGTATTAGGTACATTTTAAAATCTTAGATTTAAAAAGAAAATTTTTAGGGATTTCAAACTCAAAATAATTTGAACATTTTTGTGATTTTTACGTATTTTCTCAAAATTCGAACTTAAAAATGCTTATATAAAAAAAAAATTGTGACCATGGATTTTTAATATATTTCAAATGTCATTGTAACAATATATTAAGAGCCTTGTATTTTAGCCAACTTTTAGCCAACAACCCAAGCTTTTTTACCCAGCAAATAAAATTTTATTGACATTCATGGAAAAAAGAACTAAAAAAATTGAAAACTGAAAATATTTAAGAGTTACACCAAAAACCAAAATCGATTTTGTGGAAAACCTTTTTTGCGTAAAAATTCCCGGTTTTTCATAATTTTTTTTTTTTGTTTTTCTTTGCACTTTATTTAAACACTTATAAGAATATTTTGGATTTTGACCTTCTCAATGCACCAACTAGATTCACTTTCCCATCGAACAAGATACTGAAGTTGAAAATAGAAGCATTATTTAACTACTTATTGTGTAAGTACATAGACGCATATACACAAATAAAAAAAAATTAAAATAATAACACATCATTGTAAAATCAATACATTTATCGCTCCACTCAAAATCTAAATCTAAAACAATATACATGTAGGTAGAATTTATGTACATTTTTATGTAAAATACAAACCGAATATAACCAGTTTATAATTGTCTAATAATTAATATTATACTATTTATTATTGGCTATACGACGGTGATTACTGCTATACATTAAATACATTCATGTATGGACTTTTATAAGAACATTTCCACATTCTTCTTTTTTTTTACTGAGAAATATTATTAAACATATTAGTTAATATTATAGTGACTGCGTAAATTAATTTTTTTTGATTAATATATTAGAAATATTGCGTGCATTTGCATGAATTAGTTGCCAATCAAGCACTTAAGAAAATATAATTTTTTTTTTAAATCGTGACTTTATAAACTAAAATAATACAACATGCATACCGACAAAGTGACAAATTCAACATAAAATTAATATAATTTTCACTGTCATAAAAATGTTCTAGATTTATATCATACAACAAAATATTAGATATAGATAGATGATATATATCACTAGTGAATATATAATAAGTAGTAACGCTAGTAACCTACATTCGAATTTGTGTGATGATAAAATGTAAACAATTATTATATACCAGCTGAATAACTGTTCAGATTTTAAATTTTTAAACGAAACAATATGAAGTTTTGAGTTTGGACGTTGTATTTGTTAGACAACACATTATTACATATAACTATATAATATAATATTATATTATATTATAGGCGCGTGTGTGTGCACAGTCACAAATATTACGTGATGAGCACTGTATAATCTAATAGACATACGAGGTACTCTCGGGCTTGGTACGTGACCCTAATTTGTCATCAATCATCAGGCAACATGAATTAAGAATTAAGATGATCTTCTTATAGTTAATGTAAGACACATAAACAGAAAAGTACTTGGGGGACGACGACTACCCCAGTACACCCCGTACTCTTCAGTTGCGTTTTCTCGATGAATTGATCATGAAACATCATATAAACATATCAATATAAATAATAATCAATATAAACATTCAGTCAAAATTTCATGTACCTACGGTAATTTGTTTAAAGGGATTGAAGGCGGTGATTTGATAAGGGGTCGCGTATAGGCAAGTCTTATACTCGTCACGCAGTGTGGTTGTGTGCGATGTAAATGATCATTAGTGTGAGTAGATACGTTCGGAATCCGCCATGTGCCACTCTCGCACGCACACGCACATGCCAATAAATCGAGAACAACGAAATATATTCTAATATGCATCACCTATAAAAACTACCAAAAGCAATAGTAAATTAAACATACTTCCTGAAGTTTGATTGTAATTTCGAAAAAATGGTTGAATTTGTAAGCTCCTAGACTATGCTTAGTAGGAACCACTTTTTTGACATAAAACCCAAAAAACCCAAAATAAATACAAATGTAATGCAATTATTTTATGAGAATTTTTTAAAAAAATATCTAAATATGGTCCTTTAAATTGAAAATTGAAAATTGGCTTCCTAAAAAGCCTAGTTATTTTGCCAAAGAATTCATACATAATATATTAAAAATTAAAATCAGACATTCAGAAGTATGTGTAATTTACCACCGCTTATTGGTCTAAAACGTACGAAAAATACGTGACATGCGATCCCTTTAAGAGTTGCGCCAAAAACCAAAATCGATTTTCTCAAAAACAGATTTTGCGTAAAAATTCCCATTTTTCCTTAATTTTTCTTTTGTTTTTCACGGCGCTTAGCGCTTTTTAAATTACTGGAAAATTTTCACTTTTGACCCCCTCAAAGTACCAACTATATTAGAAAAGATACTGTTGAAGAAAATCGAAGCACTTTTACTGTCCTAAAATGTGATGACAGAAATAAACTTTAAAAAATTAAAAAATTAAAAAAACACACACATCATTGTAAAATCAATACATTCATTACTCCGCTCAGAATCTAAAAGTAATGACTATTGTTAATTGTTATTGGTTTTAAGTTTGATAATAGGTAAATTATGGTAATTATAATAATTATGGACTATGGTACATTAAAAACGACAATACCATACAGGAATTAAGAAATGCAGAAGGAACGTACATTTAGTATGTTATAGTATGTACTTTGTACTTATGTGTATTGTGTGTGACGTGTGTTATAGATATTGACAACGAATATCTACGTGGGCTACGTTTAAAACTTTAAAACAAAATATTGAAAATAACTTCTAAAATTCAAACATTTAATACATTTAAACATTATAATATACCTACTATTATAATTTCTAATTTTTGTTATCGTTTAATGGGCGGTCTGGGGCTATCTGAGCTTGTGTTTTCTATATTATAACATAATCTAGATATTTTAATTGTATATCCGAATAGGCTGATAGTAAAAGATACCTTAAACGGCTAACCCATATTATTATACCTTTACTATTTTTATCAGTCAATAACAAAATCATAATTCTTGAGATACAATTCCACTTCTATATTATAATGTTGTAGAAAAATTAATAAATAATTATACATTAATACGTACCTACGTACCTGGCTAGTGGCTACTATATTGGCTATAGCCTAAATCTATATATATAAAAATAAGTGTACATTTTGAATAAATCTTATAGCTCAAGATCCACCGAACCGATTTCGATAAAAATTTCAGGGCATATTAAGATTGATATGTAGATGGTTTCTGTGAAGTTTGTACGCTGTGCGATATGTGGTTCCGGAGTTATGGCCTCTTAAGTTAGTACGATGTTTCGCGCGCGCGGTTTCAGCGTACGACGTGCGTGCGTGTGTTTCCATGCGATAACGCGAATAGGTTATTATTATTATCTATTAATAATCTGTTATTTATCGACGTCGTACGCGGAATGCGTACAATACTAATAATATGTGATAATCGAGATAATAATATAATTTGTATCGCTATTTTTGTTCGCTTCAATTTCCGAACCGATTTCGATGAAAATTTCAGGATATATTAAGATTGATATGTAGATGGTTTCTGTGAAGTTTTTACGCTGTGGGATAAGTGGTTCCGGAGTTATGGCTATCATTTTATATATTAGTATAGATAAAAATGAATGTTTGTGTGTAGATTAGACCTCTGGGGAAAAGATAGGCTAATTATAAAAAGTGTTAAATTTGTTTTTTTTTTTATTCATCGGATTTCAGTACGGTTGCGTTAGGCTTTTGCATTAATTGATTATATAAATCCTCCGTATGTGGAATTAAGTAAAAACGACAAACTTAGTACTACAATTTTGATACTTTAGAGTTAAATCGTACACTTACGTACAAACAGCACGCCGGGGTCCGCGATCTACCGCAGGTAGATTGCCTACCTGATAATGTACTGCCGCGAATCAGAACTTTTATCCCGGGCAACAGAAAAGTTAAGATAAATTTTGAACACCATACACCATACGCCGAATATTAAATAACGAATTGAACAAAGTTTGAGTAATATAGAATTGGTACATTTAACGGGCAACGAAGTCCAGTGGGATCAGCTAGTATTATTATATAATATTAAGACATATCTCATGTTTTTTTAAAGCTTTTCTCTTAAGATTTGGTACGGAATACCGACTACAGTAGGTAGGTAGGTACTTAATATATTTATTCAACACAGATGTCTGATGTCATAATATAATATAGTATTATAGTATGTAATATAATTTTATTCGTCATTACTCTACCTACATTTTAAGTTTTAACTATAGGTATACCCGACACCTGAGGTTTTAAGTTGAATTATATTTCGGTATATTAAATCCTCTATATTCCCTAATCAAAGGTGGGCATTGACTTAACTAGTTAATTATTTTTGTTTTTAACTAATTAACTTATTCAGTTAAAATTATTATTGTTGTAACTTAACTTTTAGATTCTGATAGCAGAGTGATGAATTTATTGATTTTACAATGATGTGTGTTTTGTTAAAATTTATTTTTTTATTTCTTTTTGTGTCTGTATTTACTGTTTGGCGCAGTAAAACTGCTTTGATTTTTTTCAGCATATATCTTGTTCGATTGAAAAGTGAATCTGTGTTTCGGGAGGTTAACATTTTCAAAATATTTTGATTTGTTATGAGCTTTTTACGGACATTTTCAATTTTCAATTTTTTTAGTTTTTTTTCTATGAATTTTAATGAAATATTATTTGAATTAACTTAACTTGCCATAATTAATTATTTTCATTAACTCGCCCAACTTTGTCCCTAATATACCTATATGTAATATACCTACATTGTTATTATCCGTTATTCAATAAGTATTGAGTCAACGAATATCAAAATAATAATAATACCTAATAATGTTCATAGCATAATATAATACCATGTAATATGATGTAATCAATAATCATTATACATATTTTGACCTTAAGAAAAATAAATTATGGAAATAAAGAATAGTTGATCAGGTTAGGTACAAGCCACGAGGTATAGGTACACCTAATTTTATAATATATTAATATGATATAATAATGTACATCTAGCTCACTGTTTATAGTGAATAAAATACCTACTCAATATATAGGCATTATAGTGTTATACATGTATACTGCATTAGCGTAGGTACCTTTAATCTATAACTCTTAAACTATACAATATGAAGGTACATTGAATATGCATTAAAACACGTCACATACTATAAAACCGTCCACCTACAATCTATATACAATCTATATGTTTAATAAGTGTTTTAATCATGATTATTGAATATAGTTATAGAGCTAAATGAAACAGACATTTTTTCCAATTATTTTATATACTATAGTGATTTATACATAATATAGATGCCTATACCAAAAATGGTGTGTTGTGTATAGTATTAGTATATTATGTATGTAGGCACCAAAAATATTTTATATATTATGACGGCCGTTCAAAATTCAAATCATAGTTTTTGTTGGTTAGTTAGGTATATTCAAATAGGTATTGGATTTCAAATAATTCAGATTGATTAGTCTAGAGATACCAGCGGACTACCAAAAAGTCTGATGTAAAAAAGTGCGGAACCTACTTGGCTACTTATATCGACAATATTATCTACAACTTGTTGTAGTAATAACAAATAAGGATATCTATATAGCTGAGTATTACTTTTTTGGACTTTGAACACTGCTTGAAGTTTGGGTGCAGGCAATGATCAAATACTATATACATATTATTATTATATATGTCTACTGTTTTTCTATGAATAATTGATTTGAGTTTTTTATATAGCGACCTAGTAATTACAATTATTGGATTTTTTTAAAATATTATTATACAGTATATATCCCGGATTTTTTTACCCTGTACTTTTTGACCTCAGACCTTTTTACCGTGATTCAGAGACGCTCGATAGCCGATTGGAACATTATGAACTATATAACTACAAAATAATTGTTTTTATAGGTACATTTATTTTGTTTAATTTTAACTTAACAAGTTCGTGAAATGGAGCCAATAAATATTAAATATATTTAAATTATACGGTAAAGATAAAGAAAGAATATGAATATTATGAAATGAATAAAAACTTAAAAATATTTTATTACAATCAACATTTCTTAGAACATTATTACGATGGTGACACTCGAATTGCCTCCCAAATTTAGGTAGGTGACCTTTTTTAATCGAATTGCCTCCGAAAACACCAGGAGGCAATTCGAGTATACCCAAACGGTCTACTCGAATTGCCTCCCATGACATACCAGGAATATTAATTAATATATCAATAGTTGTACGTGTACTATCGATTATTATATTATTCCGTAATGGTCAAAAATAAAATGTGTAAGGCAGTATTTCCCAGACAGATTAATTTTTCGAATGCAATAATCTTATCCGCGATTAGTGATTATCAGTTAATGATTAGTCTATCATCACCAGTTCAACACAGTCAGTTTCGTTTTCGCAACCACGATAAATAACACGTAATATGTGATGGGTTTAAGTTTGGATACCAAAAATAATTAGCTAATGACATTAAACAGTGGACATGTACGAAAAAAATATGTACAACTTATTTTTTATTTATCAAAACATTTATTTTAAGTTTTAACAGAATGATAATTCTGGCAAATCGAGGCAATTCGAGTGAATAATATTTTTGAAATCGGGAGGTAACCTTTTGAAAAAAAATTCACGGGAGGCAATTCGAGGGTTAGATGGGAGGCAATTCGTGAGCGCCCATTACGATATTTATCATAAATATTATTACTAAACAATATCAGTAACCAGTAAATATGTACCTACTTATAGATATACCTGCTTTTAGAGGTATCAACATTTAAGATACTTTGCGGACCAGTAAGTTGTGCCTAAAACAAAATTTGTGTTTTATGATTAGCAAACCAAATTATTGTGCTTCTCATATTTTACGGTCAGTTAATCAATTGTTGAGCTTATATTTTGGTTTTACCTTCGAGTATGAAAAATATGTTTTTGTCCTATCTAATTTCATTAATATTGAATCAGTATAAAGTATACAAAAAAGTACTTTAAAAAAAATTTTAAATTAAAACCTTATAATAAATTGATTAATTTATACTAAAAAAAATGGTTAAGTAATTTTAGTTTTTGAAAAAAAATTTTATTATACTTTTAAAATAGCTGATTTGGAGCCAATATATTTTTATAACTGCATCGGGATTTTTATGAAACGTGATTATAATAAAACGCAATAATTATTAATTAGTATTACCTTCAATTTTCATCCTCGGCATAACTTATGATACCAGATAGGGTACCTAAGCCATAAGTGATCAAAATATTACCACAGAATAGAATGATGATATTACGTTCTTCCTTTTACTATGGAGTTAGAGGCTAGAACTTAGTTGTTTATAATTAAAATACCTACTCGATACAATGCCTACTCAATAGATTTAAACTTTAAATATAAAATATATAATATTAACTTTCAATCGTAATATTTTGGATATTCGGATCAACTTTAGGCCTTAATGGTGTTATTGTGACTGGTGGTCACATAAAAAAATAAAACCGAAAATCAGAAAACTAATAATTAAATAAAATAACAAAAAACTAATACGGCAGCGCTATTAAACGACAAAAATAAACGTCTGTAGAGTTAGCAAATATACGACACCGATAGATGGCGCTGACATTATCGTTCAAGCGAATCGTCGTAGTAGGTAAACGCACAATGTTTGAAGTTTGAACATTGAATTTGATAATTAATATTTTATTTGCCTGTAATCTGTACATAGGTAATTATTAATTGCCGTCCACTAGTCATACCAATCTATTACAAGTATAGACATAATAATAAAATATTATCTATATACTTAGGTATCTATTATCACTATTATCCACAGTACAATAATATACAGAGTGCTAACTGGGTATGGCAGTGTAGGTGGTGACTGACGAGTAACTCCCGAATATTACAGTAATTAAATATATATGTACAAAGTACTAATAATTAGATGAGGTATTTCTGATAAACTATAATTTATTATATTTATAATAATTATTTATAACTGATCCGATCCTCTAATAATCTAAGACCCGCGGCTTATAGATACTGCAGGCTTAGGGTGTCACTATGTCCTTATTTATTGTCGTACAATTGCACGAAAAATAGAAAAATAGATTAATTTAATAATAAAGTATTAATATCGATGCAATTTTTGACCATAAGAGTTGAGTTCTAAATTTGTATTGTACCAAGAGCTTCGATTATAGCCTTATAGGTAGTTCTAGAGAGCCTAGATAAAGGCTATATATATATAATATATATATATAAGCTCTCTGGATAGTTCTTATTATGAGGCTGGTTATTCATATACAGAGTGTAACAGAAAGAACTGACCAAAAAAAAAAATGTATGCTACTTAAACGTATTAGACGTATTTATAGAAATATACTCATGTTAGCAAATTTCCAAAAATTTTTAAAAAAGTTATAAAATTTTAATTTAAGTTTCTTGTAGACATTTTTTTTTTGATAAAGGTAGACAAACTTATGAGTAATCTTATATTACATTTTCAAATCTTAGATTTAAAAAGAAAAATTTTTATGAATTCTCAACTCAAAATAGTTTGCTAATTTTCGTGATTTTTCTGTATTTTGTCAAAATTTGAACTTTAAATGCTTATAAATAAAAACTGTGACTAAGGATTTTTAATTTTTTTCATCTGCCTTTGAAACAATAACCTAGGAGCCTTCTATTAAATTTTCAAGCTTTTTTACTCAACAGATAAAATTTTATTGATATTTATTGAAAAAAAAACTAAAAAAATTGAAAACTGAAAATGTCCGTAAACAGCTCAAAAAGAGTCAAAATATTTTGTAAATTTTATGGTGTATAGAAAATGCTAATATAAGCATTCAGTCAAAATTTCATGTCCCTACGGTCTCATTTGTTTTAGAGTTACACCAAAAACCAAAATCTATTTTCTCGAAAACAGATTTTGCGTAAAAATTCCCGTTTTTCCTTAATTTTTCTTTTGTTTTTCACGTCGCTTGTGAAAACTACTGGGAAATTTTTATTTTTGACCCCCTAAAGTACCAATTAGATTCACTTTCCTATCAGAAAAGTTACTATTGAAGAAAATCCAAGCTCTTTTACTGTCCTATAAAAGGTGATGACAGACACAAAAATAAAAAAATTAAAAATTAAAAAAAAAACACACATCATTGTAAAATCAATACATTCATCGCTTCGCTCAGAATCTAAAATTCAAATCAAATTTAAAAATTTTTATTTTTAGTATTAAAAATTTTTTTATTACACGTGTAGCGCAAGTGGCTATAAATGATATATAAACAAAAAAATTTAAAAATATTGATTAGAACAAAAGTTATTCTAAAAGTCACTTCTTTCTGTTACACTCTATATTGATTTAATTGATTTATTTTTGTCAATTTTCGTCATACAGCCTCCGTGGCGCAATGGCTAGCGCGTTCGGCTGTTAACCGAAAGGTTGGTGGTTCGAGCCCACCCGGGGGCGATTACTTTTTTGCGTATTTTTTAAGAAAATTACAATATTGTTCGAAAGAACCATTATTTTGGTCATATTTTCAGTCTCGTATACTTCAGTAATACGATGGCCCGTGATAGGTTTTAAAATTGTACATTGGCCATCAAACATTAATCAATATAAGTAATGACTAATGAGTATTGAGATACGATTACAATTTTCAATTTTTTTTGATTTAACGGTTAATGGTTGTTAACCTATTACAATTTACAAAAATATATTTGAGTTTAGTTTATTTTATTATAATAATAATTGTTAATATGTACCTAAATGGTGATATCTATAATATATTATCATATAGGTTAGTTGTATAGGTTAATTGTATAGGTACTAGAGTCTAGACTCTAGAGAGAATCCACTTTTATTTGAAAAAAATATAAAACGGACTGCTTGTCCAACATATTGCCTATAGTGAGTAATGACACATTATTACTGTCTAAATTGTAATAATAGTGTGTAATGTGTTTATTTTTAATTTATTTACCTCGATTTTTACCGATGTTACAGATTAAGCTGCAATCATTTAATACATAATATATTATATTAAATACTATTAGTCGACGTCGACAGATCCTTTTTAAGTATTTAAGGATCCCTACAAAATGTGATAGGTACTCATACTACTCGTATAAAGTAAAATGTATTATTAATTACTTATAAGTTATAAGTAATTATTGTTAATTGTTATATCTTATAGGTAATACAGTAATATCTGCAGGTGAGATGGGTCTATAAATATAAATTACTATATACCACTAGGTCATCGATGGTACTAGTGTGTAATTTTCTGTTATAGCTTGATATGTGATCAACACTAATAGTGTTGTTTTATTTTTTAATATATTTCAAGTACCTTTTTTTTCTATAAAAAATAATACATTTTATTTCCCAATATTTTGTCTTTGATCAAACGTAAATATTATAAGTACCAATATTTAAACATATTAGGCCTATGGGCTACGGCCAATTTTTTAAACCAAAATTGAATTTTAATTATTTATTATTGTTAATGTTTTACGTAAAGTTTCACTGCGAGTTGCAGTGTAAATTAATATTAGTACTTTTACCTACTAAAATAAAAACGTAAAATGTATACAGATAATAAAGAATGAATAAATATTTATTTTGCCGAAAACATAATAATAATAAATTATGAAGTACAGTAGAAAGATAAATCTAAACTTAAATCTATAGTGAATACTTTATAATGTAGTAGGAAACAAAACATAGGATACCGTTGACAATGTTATTTACAAATATCAGATCACTTATGTCTTATAGTTACAGAATATTAATCGACTTCTTCGACGGTAGGTCCTCGGGGACGGGCTCCAGGGAAACCGTTAGCACCGGGGGGCGTGTTAGTTGCTCCAGGTTGTCCTGCGCCGTGTATCTTCAACATGAGAGCCGAACAGCTGTTTTGGATTTCCTTTAGCTTGAACTCATACTCATCCTTTTCCGCCAACTGATTGCTATCCAACCACTGGATGACCGCTTCGCATTCCTTTTTGCCGGCGTTCTTCTCAGATTCGGTCAACTTGTCGCCAGCCTCGTCCAACGCCTGTTTAACACCAAACACGTAGCTCTCCAACTGGTTTTTGGCCGCGATCTTCACTTTTTGTCGTTCGTCCTCTTCTTTATACCGTTCGGCCTCGCTGAGCATGCGATCGATTTCGGCTTGGGACAGACGGCCCTTGTCATTTTTGATGACGATGTTCTTGGAGCGCCCAGAGCTGTTGTCCTTGGCCGAAACGTTCAAAATGCCATTGGCGTCCATGTCGAAAGTCACTTCGATTTTGGGCACTCCCCTAGGCGCTGGGGGTATGCCGGTCAGGTCGAACGTACCAAGCAGATTGTTATCCTTCGTCAGGGCCCTCTCGCCCTCGAACACCTGCACGGTGACGGCCGGTTGGTTGTCCGCGTACGTGGTGAACGTCTGCGTTTGTTTGCACGGAATGGTCGAATTGCGCTCGACGATTTTGGTCATCACGCCGCCCGCGGTCTCAATGCCGAGCGACAGGGGGGTGACGTCCACGAGCAATACGTCTTGGATCGCAGAACTCGTGTCCCCGCTAAGGATGGCCGCCTGCACCGCCGCGCCGTACGCTACCGCCTCGTCGGGGTTGATGGACAGGTTGAGCGGCTTGCCGCAGAAGAAGTTTTGCAGGAGACTCTGGATCTTCGGGATCCTCGTCGACCCACCCACGAGCACCACGTCCTGTATGTCTCCTTTGTCCAACTTGGCGTCCGCCAACGCCTTCTCCACCGGTTGCAGCGTCGACCGGAACAGGTCAGCGCACAGCTCCTCGAAACGGGCCCGAGACACCCGTGTGTAAAAATCGATGCCGTCGACCAGCGCGTCAATCTCCACGGTGGCCTCCGAGCTGGACGACAACGTCCTCTTGGCCCGTTCGACGGCCGTTCTCAACCGTCGCAGCGCCCTCGGATTGGCGCGCACGTCCTTCTTGGTCTTCCGCTTGAACTCGTCGGCCAGATGAGACACCAGCCGGTTGTCGAAGTCCTCGCCGCCCAAGTGCGTGTCACCTGCCGTGGACTTGACTTCGAATATTGATCCCTCGTCGATCTGCAGTATCGACACGTCGAACGTGCCACCACCCAGGTCAAATATCAACACGTTCCGCTCACCCTTCAGGTTCTTGTCCAGACCGTATGCCAGCGCCGCGGCCGTCGGTTCGTTGATTATTCGCATCACGTTCAGCCCGGCTATGGCGCCCGCGTCCTTGGTCGCCTGTCTCTGCGAGTCGTTGAAGTACGCCGGCACCGTGATAACGGCATCCGTCACGTCGCGGCCCAGGTACGCTTCCGCGGTCTCCTTCATCTTTGCCAACACCATTGAACTGATTTCCTCCGGCGCGAACACCTTCCGTTCGCCCTTGAACTCCACTTGGATCTTGGGTTTCCCGCCATCGCTGATCACCTTGAACGGCCAGTGCTTGATGTCCGCCTGCGTCTTATCGTCGTCAAAGCGACGGCCGATCAGACGTTTCGCATCGAACACCGTGTTGACGGGGTTCATCGCCACCTGGTTCTTGGCCGCGTCGCCGATCAGACGTTCGGTGTCAGTGAACGCCACATAACTCGGGGTGGTCCTGTTACCTTGGTCGTTGGCGATGATCTCCACTTTTCCGTGTTGCCAGATACCCACACAAGAATACGTGGTGCCCAGATCGATACCAATCGCCGTCCGTCCGGTCATCTCGTCAACTGCAGTCAACGGCGCACAACAGTTATTATAATGCGAAACAAAACGCAAACGTGTTTATGTGTGTATAAAAGTATATAGGTAGTGCCGCGATTCGATAGCAATAACGATTATATTAAATCACTCGTTGACTTTAAAACACGCACAGCAAAATAAAATGT